>NC_068938.1:190367408-190667408 GCF_016801865.2 Culex pipiens pallens | reverse complement strand
CGTGACAATTGAGACTTGATTTTATGTAGGTTCTTCGGTCGATTGTTTGAAACACTGTTCATTTGATACATTTGAAGATCGTTGTGGACAGGCCTGCAAAAAGTTTCCAACCCAGCGTACACATGAAGCAAACCAAAATGTCAGTTCACTGCTAGCATGTGACTGTAAGCCTACTGTGTCCGTTCAACCACTGCCGCCTGACTCGTGCCGGTCGGCTGCTGGAGAATGCGAGACGTGAAAAAATGAGCTACACTCACTCAATTCGTGTCATATGACTGACTCGTAAAATCCTCTTTAAACACTATTTTGACTATTTTTAAACAATTGAATGGTTCAAGACTGTGCAAAACACTTCAAACAACCATAACTTATATTCAAAAATACATTTCCACGCATAAATACAAACTTTTTGTGTAAAAACTTGTTTCTTTATGTGTGTGCGTGCAACGTCGAATGAGCGTTGGTCGACTACTGCCTCGCATTGCAGCTGCTCAATGAACTAGGGCACTCACGACTGCGCCGGGTTTGTTTATGTCACGGTTTTGCGGTTCAGTGACTGGATCTGAAAAATTCGTGTCAGCGTCGCCGATTTTCGCGTCAAGACCCCTGACATTTTCAGCACTGGTTGTGGACCTTGAAAAAATAGAACAGCGTTCTTTGAACTCCGCTGGGCGGCCTCTTTTATGACCTTCTTTGGATTTGCATGCACACTCTGGGTGATCCGGAGCTCAAACGGCCCAGACGGCTTGCATAAATTCCTTTGCCATACGGTCTAAATTTCACGCATGTGGAACCTACACGTACCTTCTACACTACCCTGCTGTTTCATGAAGGCAGAGGAGGGACTATATCGTTTCTTCAAGTTTGTGCGAAAATCGATCTAGCAAAAAATGGCAAGATTCGCAAGATTCAATTACTCTTGTTCTTGCAGATTTTTTTTGTTAGCACAGTGGTTAAAAAGCGATGAAACTGGTCAAAAAATTATTTATTTTTAAATACATAAAGTTTGTAAAATTATATGAAATAGTTATACTCATTGTTAAAATTAATTTATTATCAATTCTTTTGAAGTTTTTGAAGTTCATGTTTCATCCCGTAGTCCGAGTGCATCGCAAACGAAGCAAAACGATCACTTTTCAAAAGGTCGTCTGTGGCGCATAACTACAAGTTTTTTTGTGTGTGTTCTTGAACAGACCCCGTGACATATTCACTTGCGTGCGGTCCCCCGAAAATCTTGACGGGGTTGAGAAGAACCCTACGTGAGTGTTGGGGTAACTTGATATTGTCAGGCTGGTTCGGACGATATCTGGGTCTTGGGCGAGACGACATATTTCACGGCACGTTTGCTGGGGTGGGATTCAAGCGCTTCGGAGGGGTATTTTTTGCTGTTTCAATAGTTGTCTGTCGTTTTGCATCGACGATATTGGACACTGTAGTGATCATTTGATGAATATTGTTGGGGTCAGCTCAAGTGCGTGAAGTTGAGACTGAAGCTACCACCTTGAAGAAATTTGATGGTTTTTTAAAGGATTTTTTTTTATTTCAACTGATAATTTTTTTCTCGGAATTTCCTTTTTAACACTTTTTTTTAAATATGGGAAAATTTTTATGTTTAAATTTTCATTAGGCCATTGCAAATTTTATTTCAAGTTTTTATTCCCCCTTAAAAATGCACCGAAAAATCAGAGAGCAAAAATAATAATGTAAAATTATTATTGAATCAAGTATGGCACATTTAACTCTCTTGCAAATTTTGAAATTCAAGACCCCAGATCGGAAAAAAAGACTTTAGGATTTTTTTTTTCATTTATTTTATTTATTGATGTTTTGCAAATTTCTGTTAGTAACAAAACTGTAATAATGTATAAAGCATTTTGTAAAGCTTTCGGTTAAAAAAAATAAAATTAGGCTTAGCCCCTTGACCTTGCATTATTTCACAAAAATAAATTTTGAATTGTACAGTGAACTGATAAGAGTAGATTTTTTGTTTTTCGATTTTTAAATATATTTTAAAATTTTAGGTTCAAATCCGAAATCTGCTTAATTTATTTTCGTTAAATCAAAATATTTAAAATCTTATTGATACTTTGGTATTACCCTGAATTTCTTAGTAGTTTCTGCATTTTCGATATAGATCCTGGCTAAATTATTCCAATTCTAATAACTTTTGCTTTTAGTTTGATTCTTTTGGCTTAAAAATCACATTAATTTAAAAATAAGATGAAGAGATATGTAGAACATGTTAAAGCTTGTACAATTATTGTGCAAAGTTTATTTCACTGCCTCACCTAATTTTTAATTTTTACAAATTTAAATTCAAATCATTCTATTATTTGTCATATATAACGATTTTTATAAACTTTAAGAATTTATTTTCTATAAGATCAAAAACTCAATAATAAATTATTGAAACAGAATAAGAAATTCTATAAAATGTGTTTGACCACACATGTTCTCATTATACTTTTTTAAAGTACTGCTCAAGTTTGCAAAACCAGGATAAACTAACAGAAAAAAATGAAAACATGAACAAATGAATTTGGATGAGCATACTTGAATTTGAATAAGAAAACCTATTTTAAAAAACTATCATAAATATAAAAAATAAAAATAAAACATTCAAAAAATAAATAAGACAAAACATTGTTATTTTGAAATAATGGAAAATCTCTCAAAAATATTAAAGAAACAAGAAAAAAATATTTTGAAATAATGAATGAAATGTTCGAATTCAGACTTTTTCTTATTAAACTTTTGAAAGAACTGCTTATGTTTGATAGCATGGAAAAAATCACGGAAAATATTTCTAAAACAATTATATATTAATTTGAGAGGACAAAAAAGCCTTGTTAAAACATTCAATAAAATCTCGTAATGTTATTTTAAAAACTGCTCGAATTTGGAATGGAAAGAATCAATTGAAAAATCAATTGAAAGATTACTGCAACAAAAATTATTTGTTTAAGGAATTTAAAACTTACTGAAATAGTACAGAAACAAGAGAAAATTAATATGACAGTATATGAAGTTGTTTGATAAACGTTTAAAACCAGTCTTCTTATTATTTATTATTTTGCAAGAATAATAACAAAAGTTCAAAATACGAAAGCTTTGTTCAAATATTTTTATTTTTGAATGAGAAGAATAACATGAACAATGTCTACAATAATTAGTACAAATTATTTAAAAAAAGTTCTTAAATATATATTTTTGCCTTCAGACTTTTATTTTAAAAAAACATTGTAAAAGCTGCTTGTTTTTGAACTCATAATAATGTTATAAACAATCGAATAAATTATGTTAAAATAGTATTTAAATACCATTTGTCCATTCGACCTTATAATTTTCAAATAATTCCTGTATTATTCAAATAATTCCTATATAACTCAAATATATTTTATAACCAAAGACTTAAAAGACTTGAAATTTGAAAAAAATATTTGTTTCGAGAAATCTTTACTGATAAAAAAAATTGTCAGAAAAAAACTGTAATTAAGTATTAAGTGATACTTTTGGCATACCAATTTTAACAGGCTTTTCAAACTTGAATTTGTGAGATATTTTTATGTATTTATATCACAATATTCACTTTTAAATGATTTCCTTTTTGATAAAAATTTTAAGTGTTGTTTCCTATGATTTTATACGATAAGTTCGTTGCTGAAAAATAATAATTTAATATTTATTCAAATTGAAATGATAAAATCGATTTCAAAGGGAACGAGACAAAGTTAAATCCAAACCAAGTAATTGTAACACAATAAACAACTAGCAGGTAAATTCAACTTTTTTTGCGTACGCAAAACACCACCATTAAATTTGAGTACAGGAAGAAAGCATAAAAATCTGTTTCGAAAACAGCATCCGTAACTGAGCTTGCATAAATTTGGGTCCAACCAACTTGAAAACACATTTTTTGGGGTAAATTTACAGCTCAAAAATGTAGACTATCTTTCCTCTTAGTAGCAACATGCAGTTCCTTCCTCTCTTATTTTGTTGACTGATGATGTTAATTTCGCGCAATGGGGCGTGAGGCCTTCGCGCAAATAATAACTGTAAGCAGTCCTAAAAACCCGGCTGCTGCGTCTAAAGTTAGCCCAAAGTTAGTGCACTTTTTCATCCCTCAACTCACTTCGGAAATGTATTTGAAAATGATAATGCGCCAAAATTGAGCATCGGAAGACCGGCGGAAAGTGAAAGGGAAATGTTGCGCTGTGAATTAACCTTGATTGATCTGTTGGGGGGTTTCGGTTGCGTTTTTTTTTATTTTCTTACTTTGGTGGGCTTAATTTTTCGATTCGCAATCCATCGCGGCTGATCGCCGCCGCGGTGGGTAATTATGATTATATGGACCTGAAAGTGTGGTCATTCTTTGTGCTGTGAATGACTAAAGATATGTTTTTTTGGTGGATTAATGATGTTTGCCGTAAAATATGCACAAACATTGCTCGGATGGAACACGCAGTTTCACCTTTTACTTTCGGAAATTTTGCATGTGAGTGTGCTGGAAGTTGTTAACGATTACTTCGCAAGGTGCACGAAATCGCAAAAATGGTTAATGTAGCAATACACGATATTTACAGAATAAAGAAGAAGAACATAAAAACAACCAATTTCATTATCAAATTAATATCTTATGCATGGTTGCAAAAAATAAACCGCTCAATTCACAAACCCTCGCCTCTTCTGCCCGAACAATCTCCACCCTCTGAAAGCGAAGCGCCACCCCAGTCAGCGTGCCATGTTTTGCATGCATAATAATGAGAGCCGTCGAATTACGTCAACATTTTGTTTTGGCCAAACTGTCGATTTCCTGATCATTATCGCGCGATAAACACCGCCCCACCCCACCCTATTCTGCTCTCTTTCACCCGCTCGGTTTGAATTGAAGGGGGGAAATTCAGAAAAAAAAAAGATTAATTTACACTGTAGTGTCAAGAGAATTTTCTGTATATGTCTTATATTAATTTAATCATTTTTTTGACAGACCGATTTCCTTAAAAAAAAAGAAAACATGATTTTGAAATCAGTGGTGCCCAACCTTTTGCTCTGCAGGTCAGACTTTTTTTTTAATCAGATTTGATTTTTCTGAAGCAGTGGCGGGCCGAAAATAATGTTTGCTACAACATTACCTTTATCAAAAAAGTTCAAACAAACAAATCCACAAACTTTCTAAAGGTCCTTTTTTAAGCTACCGTCGATGGTATTTCCTATTCCTAAATAAAACTTTTTGTTTTTAAATCGTTACAAATAAGGTTCATACATTGTTTTTTTTTATGAAAGAAAGGTAGAGATGACATTCAAAAAAATGTTTATTTGTTTTAATTCAATTTTCAATTGTGTCAAATTGCTTTTGTCAATTAAAAGGAAAACACCTATTACGATAAACTAACTAACTTTTAAAAATATAAAAAAAATTTAGCACATAATTTTGCTCCCTGATTTTTTAAAACATTTTTTAATTTATAAAAAAATCATCTTATCTTTCATAATGAAAAATTTATGACTTTTTTTCAAGCTAAATTTTAGTTAGCAGTTCATTTTTACATTTAATAATTCATTTTTACATTTTTTTTACATTTGTAGCAAACAATCTTAGTTTTTCCATATAATTTACGTTTGCGCGACATGATTTTTTTTCGGTGTTTTTTAGATTAAAAAAAATAATTCTGAATTAATTAATTAAGAATAAAAAAATAGTAATTTCGGATAAAAAAGTTTTAAATTAATTTGGACCAACAAATTTCTGTTTAGAAATTACAATTTCCTTTTTCCAAATAATTTTGTGTTATTTAGACACTCAAATTTTTTTTTATTATTTCGTGAACGGCCTGAAGGGAAAAGAATTGATTTTTTTTTTCAAATAATGCCGCGAGCTGGACGAAATGTCTTGGTAGGTTGTAAAGATACTAGATATATTTATTAACATTTTAGATTGCCAAATTCCGATTTATATTAATGAATAATTTTCTAAATTAATCGTAAACATATAAAATTTAATATTTTTCCTCCAAAAACCTTATCTATATATATAAAAAATTTCGACGGTTTTGTTCGAACGCGAATCAGTTCAACACGGAGCGTCGGATCGAGGTGCCCGTTGTTGCGTTGGGTTCGTATAAGCCCAAGGAAGGTTCTTACGCCAAAAAGTAAAAAGTTTGGCCACTCTGGAACCGATTCCGGAGAATCTGCAGATTGTATGGGAAAAGTTACGTAAAATCAAATTTTGATCACAGGAGGCTGAATAAGCAAACAAGCAAGAAACGTCAGGAAACCTAAAAAGGGCAGAGCGAAGTGTGCCGGGAAGAGCTTGTTTTCTATAATTTTTTTGAGCATTGGCAACAATCGAGTAAAGACAGTTTAAAATGGATTATTCATCGCCTTCCTTTATTTTGATCATATGGGACACTTTGGAGCTTAAAAAAAACACATTTGAACATTTAAATTTTTATTTATACTCAGGGCTAACGATTTTATACGATTTCGACAAAATCGCGAATTCCGTATAATTTGGACAGCACTACGAAATTTTGAACTATTACATGAAATACTAGCTCAACTGAAATTAAAAAAAAATCTTTTGTTATTCCTAAATCACAGCAATTTGAAAGGCTACTAATCAGCCAATTTAGTGACAGAAGTGATACAAAATTGTAAGGGCAATTTTATTTGTATAAAACATTTTACATATTATAAATTTTTATTAAGATGGCCAAGTCTTATTTGGTTCAAAATAGATTGAATATTGTTGGTTTTAAAATAAATGTTTCATCGCTGAATTGAATCGAATTGATTTTTTCAGTTTTTTCTAGATTATTTTTTTAACTAACACACAATATGTTATTTACAATGTTTTTTTTTTCCAATTTAAATACAGCTAAATAATGTAAAATGTTTCAAGAAACTTCTTCTTTTTTGAAAAGAATTCTATCTACAACTCTCAAAACTGAAAATTATCGAAGAAAAAACTATAAATTTAATTTAAAAAAAACTTAAAATATTCTTTATTTAACGATATATAGTCATATAACTTTGATTTTTTAAATGTTCACACAACTAGTTAGCAGAAATCTTATTGAACTTACAAAAATCCTTTAAAATTTCACGAAATTTTGATTATGAAAATTTAATATTGTTTGAAGTGCTGTAGTTTGATACAACTTGTCCTTACCCTAATTTGCATAAATTATTGTTTTCGCTTTTATTTAAAACATTTTCAAGGAATTACCTTCTTGGATTTCAAAAAAAAGTTTCCACGTGGTTCATGGATGGTCCCTAAGAATAATAATTAAATCATAAACAGCATGTATTTCCATCAGGCTTTTAATGTCAGCACATCAGAACTCTTTTTATGTCTTCCCGAGCAGACGGAAATAACTTGAGAATAACATTTTTTGATATTTGAAAATACTTGGCCAATAACATTTTATGTTATTTAAAACAAGATTTGTTATTCGTTGTTATGCACTTCTTGTTATTGGATTGTTATTGTAATAATAGACTAATAAAATGTTTAGTTATTCTTGTTATTATTTTTGTTTTTTTAACTAATACGATCAAAATGTTGACTTTACTGGAAAAGGGGAGTTAAAAAATAGCTCAAATGCATTAAAGTGTAAGACGTTGTTATAAATTGCTTTCAATGTATTGATTAGGTTTTCAAAAAAAAAAAAAGCTAGTTTTAACTCGCTCTATGGTTTCAATAACTTAGAGAGGCTTTATTTGAAAATAATAATGTAAGCAATTTAATAATTTTAGGAAAATACTCATGTTGATTTTTGTTCATTATATTAAGATTCAAACTTGATTTTTTCACATTCCAATAAATTTATTATTTTGAATGATATGAATCTTGGTAGAACTGTAAAAGACTTGCATGGAGCCAGATTAGAATCACTGATTAAAAAGGGATTTTGAATCCAAAATTTTAAAATTTAATAATAAAATCAGAATGAGTTTCAAATCAATTAAATTTGAAATATTTATGTTGAAAACTATTACTTTCAATTGCAATACTTTTCATTTTCAAAAAACAACAGAATCAATCTGCAACGCACAAAATATTCATGTTTCCAGTTCACAGACGGAGAGAAAATTGCGAAAATTTTCGGTTTGTTGCAATTCGCTTGGTTTGGTGGTGTTGATGGCAATTGTGTGGTACATATTTTCCCGAGCACAGTTGAGTGGGGGGGCGCCAGAAATGGTCCGAATTTATAGCAAAAATGTTCGGCTCTTGTAATCGATCTGTAATTATTTACAAACCGGTGGTCGCATTTTTCGTCGCAATAATGATGAATAATGTACTTATGTTCTTTGAATTGGGTTGTATGGGAGGAATTTTTATGCAGTTCCCTTTGCAAAAAACAGGTTTCAAATTCACAATTAAGCTCAGCCACTAATTGTCACAATTCTTCGTTGGAAGCAATTAATTAGAAATCACGTTTCCAGCAGCAACCGCCAAATGATAACGGACCCCTCAATTACCAGCTTCTGTCCCATCACGAGTTTGAACCAGATTGCAAAATGTTGCAAACGTCACGTAAACCTATCAACAACTCCGAACAAAGGTGAACACGACCAACCAGAAATAGAACCCTGCGCGCTATCGCCGAGTGCCCTTCAACGAGCAACTCTTTGGGGAGTCGCCATCAACAAGCCGTTGAAAAGGGGCAGGGCAGATGAAGCCCTGCGAGTCGTGTGGCCGTGCACCAATTTTTCGTAGGGGAGACTTGAACGCTCCGCTACGGTGGCGCAAGCGACGAACCTGCAAATTTCGCCTTGACCACAGTCTCTCGTTTGTTCTGAGCGCGCGCGCGCACATATGACATTCTGCAGTTGGGCGCGTGAAAGATCTTGACGGGCTCTGGTTCCAACGGGGGCCACGCTGGATGATTTTAGTTACGAGCGCCAATAAATTTATCCTCAATTAAAGCCACTAAACCACCCCCGCAGAAATCGCGTTCGCGCCCACCAACCGAGAAAGGTTCTGAGCCTCATGTTCGTAACTCAAGTCGTGTCCTGGGCTCGGGACTTGGGGAGTAGTCGTTGGTGGCTTATGGCAAAATGTCAAATAATTTATTTCTTTTAATTGCCCTCGTATCAATCAAAGAATTAATTAAACATGGCTGTGGCAGTTGGTGTCCTCGAGGAGGGGGATTTGATTTCCCTGTGGGGCTGCACCTTTTGAACTTTTATGCGAGTTGTGTTGAGCAGTTGGACATGGAACGTGAAAAGGTTAGTACTTTGTTTACTTTGTAATTTCGTTTATTTGAATAACGGGACCAATTTGAAAATAACGGGACAAGTTATTTGAGAAAATAAAAACTTCAAAATTTAAGATAATTTCCGTCCAAGTCAAACATTAAGAAAACTCTACCCCACCAGATAACATCAACCACTTTCGCAGGAAGTTCCTGCCAAAAAATTCAAATATTATCAATTGCAAATAAATGTACTCTCCGCGCGATACAATTACGAAGGCAATCCATTATCGGAAACATAAGACGACCGCGACGGGGCACATTTGCATTCTCGATCTGATAAACAAAAAAAAAACCCGATTCGTTCAATCCTGCGCGCGGGGTTCATGACTCCACGCAGAAACTGGATCCTGCGCGAGTTTTTTAGTTTTTATTCTTCTTAAAAAAATTCAACTGGCACAAATATCCTGCTGATAAAATAAATAACCAAGACGCAACCCGTCCACGCACGAAGACATCCCTCAAACACGAAGCGATAAGACCTCGCGTGGACTTGCAAGATTCGGACCCTGGCGATAAACTCCGCCGCGGCGGAGAACTCTGAAGGAAGAAGGATCCAGTTTTGGTGAAAGTTGCAACTTTCGCGCGCAAGTCAACTATCACTTCGACGGTGGTGTGGTGGCGGTTGTAGTTCATCCAGTGCGACCTGTGGTCAATTGAAAGGGAGGGGAGAATGGACAGGACACTCTAAGGGTGGGGGTCCTTTCGCTGTGGGTTACCGTCAGGTGGGGTTGTTTTGGTTGAACAAAAATCCAGATAAATGTTAAGAGTTAACTTCTTATATAGTTTCTGTATATTTGATTGATCAATCATTAATGCTGAACAACTACCACATTTTATATATATTCGGATATTCGTTCAGATAATCGAATCATGTGTTTTTTCGTTTTAAAGAATTAATGAGCTCAGTCATTCTGTTAAAAATGAGCAAATATTTTGTTTTTTTTTTTAATGAAACATTACGTGTACTTTTTCTATGACCAAATAGGTCATCTTCCATCATACAAGTCTCGATACAATTTTAAGCAACTGTCCATATTAAAAGGCTATTAAAATTTTCAAAAATCTGTATCTTGAGAATGAATTTTTTGATCGATTTGATGTCTTCGGCAAAGTTGTAGGTATTACTTAGAACTTAATAGAATTGTTTATTTCCCATTTTTTTTTATTGGAAATTCCACACAAAAAACACTAAAAGAGTAAGAATATTTTCAAAATTATAATTTTTTTACGATTTTTTTTATTTGGAAATTAGAATAAATATTTTTAATTAAAAGATCGAGATTTTTTTTAAATTCAATTTGAAAATCAAAGGCATATTTGTCATCTGTTGAAAATTTGACGCTATTTGACGCTGAAAAATATTTTCAGAGTTGGTCAAGCTTGGTCATGACTTCTATAGGTGGAAAATGTCACTTTATCAAAAAGAAACCAATTTTAGGTGGCTATAACTTGAAAACGATGCACGATGTCATAATTTATGTAAAGTATTATATATTTTTTTTATGAAATTAAGGTAACCAGATTGCCAGACAAATCTGGGAATGCTTTATTTTTCAAGTGACGGCCAGAATTAATATTTATCTTAATTTGGGCCAGGTTTTGACAAGTTTTTCATTTTCCAATTTCAAACACCTTTTTAATTAAAATTAAAGAGTTTAATTAGCAAATATGTATTTCAATGGAAATTTTTCAATTCAACTTTTTGAGGATAAAAAACAATTTTAATTTATATTTATAATTAAAGAATAGAATTAAAACAAATCCTCTCTCCCATTCCACATTAGATTAGATTTTTTTTCTGTGTTCGGACAGATTTTTTCCAATTTTGACCTGGCAACTCTGCATTTAAAAGTAAAATCAAAAAAGTTTAAAACTTTTTTCAGCATTTTTCAAAAAACTGACTTAATCCACCTATGTGGTTGGAGCCTTCCTCACTCATTACCAACAATGGCTGTACACAAAATTTCATCTATTTTTTTGATCCGGAATAAAAAAGTACATAAATATCACTTAAGTGGTCATATCTCGAGACAGGGTTACCAGATCATCAATGTTTTGGACTCGTTGGAAAGGTCTTTTGATAACCTAACCAACGATTGGTATGATGGTGGATCCGGACATGGTTTGCATACATTTAAGTGAGATCCGGCTTCCAAAAAGTACATCAATATCACTTAGATGGCCATATCTCGAGACAGGGTTGCCAGATCATCAATGTTTCGGACTCGTTGGAAAGGTCTTTTGATAACCTAACCAATGATAGGTCGGATGGTGGATCCGTACATAGTTTGCATATATTTAAGTGAAATCCAGCTTCAAAAAAGTACATCAATATCACTCAAGGGGCCATATCTCGAGACAGGGTTGCCAGATCTTCAATGTTTTGGGCTCGTTGGAAAGGTCTTTTGATAACCTAACCAACAATATGTCGAATAGTGGATCCGAACATATTTTACATACATTTAAGTGAGATCCGGCTTCCAAAAAGTACATCAATATCGCTTAGGTGGCCATATCTCGAGACAGGGTTGCCAGATCGTCATTGTTTTGGACTCGTTGGAAAGGTCTTTCGATAACCTATCCAACGATGGGTCGGATGGTGGATCCGGACATAGTTTACATACATTTAAGTGAGATCCGGCTTCCAAAAAGTACATCAATATCACTTAAGGGGCCATATCTTGAGACAGGGTTGCCAGATCATCAATGTTCTGGACTCGTTGGTAAGGTCTTTTGATAACCTAACCAACGATGGGTCGGATGGTGGACCCGGACTTAGTTTACATACATTTAAGTGAGATCCGGATTTATGTGAAAACACATTTTTATACATAACTTTTGAACTACTTATCGAAACTTCAATCTGTATAAAACTCGATCTATGGGACCCCAAACCAAGTCGAATGCAACAGGTTTGGGTCAAATCGGTTCAGCCAGTGTCGAGAAACATGAGCTAGTTTGTTGGTCACATACATACATACACACACACACATACACACAGACATTTGTTCAGTTTTCGATTCTGAGTCGATATGTATACATGATGGTGGGTCTACGACGTTTTTATACAAAGTTCATTTTTAGAGCAGGATTATAGCCTTACCTCAGTGAGGAAGGCAAAACAAATTTTTTTCAGAAAAATTGGCAACACTTTGACCAACGTGTGCTATAGCTAAAAAGATGCCATATTTTGTCATCTTAGACATATACTAATTATATAATTTTCTAAAATGGTTATTTTTTTTTATCAACCGTTTATCAGTTTTTATGTACTTTCATGTATTTATTTCCCAATGAAATATGTTGTTACAGCAATTCGTATTTTCTTCCATACTAAAAATCCATATGAATCTGCTAATTGCATTGCTAGCAACAATTCTTCATACTGGAAATAATCAAAAGTGTAAAAATTATGGCCGTACGAGCGGTTGTTCCTCTTGCCCCATATGGTCGTCTTACCCCACCTTCCCCGATTAGTTTATTTTTCATAGCATTCACCGATTTCTTCAAAAGAGGTATCTTCCGGAGCTTACAAATTTAATCTGATATTGGTCTTTAAATAGCTTGAACAGCTTCGAATAGATAAATTGGAATAACAAGCCATATTTTCAACATTTAGCTGAAAAAGTGTTTTAAAATGCATTTTACACTTATTATGTTGTTTTGCAATCATTAATTTTCAAGAAATGTAAGATTTGATGAAACATTTTTTTTTTTCAAGAATTCCAAAGGTTTTTGAATAAAACCAAACATGCTCAAAATGGTTCTATGGTCTCGTTGTCGTCTCGTGTTGCTGGTAGTGTTTAGTTGTCTTGTTGAATTCTTCTGATAGTTTTTTCTTCTTTCAAACAATGGAAGAATGAAAAAAGTTTTATGAGAAAAAGTAAATTTTAATCAATTTTTAATAATTATGAATTCTTTCAAAATAATGTTTTCTTGCTTTGGCCTGTTGTCCACGTTTGACTTTTTGCCATACATTCAAAAAGTTTTCTGCTAAACTTTACTCGAGCCAAATTTCAGTGATTTTTTGTTTGTTTATTTATCAAGATTTTAATATCAAGATAAAATCCATGTGCATGCTGAAAAATTTATAATTTTATAAAAAAAAATCTGTTTTCTGACCCAGTAAATGATTGACCATTTAATCTTTTCTTAAATGTTCTGTAGAAAGTCTAAGATTATACAAAATCTAGAAAAACAAATTTACCCCACAAAACTGTTCTCAAACAAGCTCCAACGTAACGTTTTCGGGGTGCTTATCAGACAGCAAGCTTTTAACACGTAGATTTGTTCAGGTCCCAAAAGAACCCGTTTCTGGGAGAGGGGAGAAAACTTTTCGGCTCATCACCATACTAAACCCAGAGCAATAACCAGCCCCGCTCTTCTTCACTTTAGCTCTGGTGGTGGCCAAAAAAATCTGCTCGAAACCTGATTTACGGTTAATTAGCAGCGGATTTTAATTGGATTCGCTCAACTTTTGAGCCGCAACTTTCCTCACACACACCCAAACCACCCGATGAGTTCTTTTGCGTACACCCCCCCAGAAAAGACTTCAATTGATCTCGCACCTCGGATCGATCGAGTTAATTGCAAAACAGCCGTAAACGAGCCTCTCTCGTCGTGGTCATTAAATCAAGATACGCGCCGTCCAAATTTATACGCTCTCTTTTGTGGCGCGAAGATGTCTTGAACTGTCTTTCCGAGGTGGCCAAAAACAAACGAAAGTCTCCAACAGTCAAAATATTGACCACGGATTAATCGCCGCCAACAGTCTAAAAAAAAATACAAATCGAATCAAGACACGACGACGCCGGCCGAAGTCGATGACCATAACTAATGAACCTCAAAATCTCAGACTTGAGATCACTTTCACGCCCTGGTGTCGCGCGCCTACGCCTACGCGCAATTTGTCACCTTTTTTGCGCGAACCGGCGGTCCGGATCGATCGGTTTCGAAATGTTCACAATATTGGGTGTCATTGGCGCAAATCTTATGTCATACGTGCCGGACCCAGCGCGATTTGTAACGGTAATTACGTTAAAGCAAAATGTGGTCATGCGATGGGATGCGATATGGGGTTGAATGTGTCTGGTCTGGTTTGGAGTTGGGAATGTATATGGTAATTGCGCCTGAAGGTATGCAAATTTGAAATGTCCTTTTTGAACGATAGTTGGAGGCAATTTTTGTCTATTCTTTTATTGGAAAAATAAACGAACCCCTGAAAATCCAAATCAAAAATCAGTTTCAAATCAATTTTAGTCTTTATTATGGTATAACGAACTGACAATAATAAAGTTATATAGTTCTTAGGGATTTTTTTTTATCGAGTTATTACGTTTTTCTGAACAGGATCAACCTTTTCAAAAATTAGAAGGAAATGTTGATGTTGATTTTTATTCCGAATTTTTTAAATAAACCGTTTAAAAATAATTACACTTTAAAAAAATATTTCTGTGGTGATTTTTTGCATACTTTTGAACAGGAGCTGGTGAATTTATGAAAAAAAAACATAGCAATTCTGTTTTTATTTTTTCAATTTTTTTATTTGACTTTTCTCTATGACCAAAGAAGCCATTTTGTGTCATTGGTTCACCCATACAAGGCTCCATACAATTTTGGCAGCTGTCCATACAAAAATGGTACGTAAATATTCGAAAATCTGTATCTTTTGAAGGAATTTTCTGATCGGTTTGGAATCTTCGGCAAAGTTGTAGGTATCGAGGACTTTTCCGAAAAAAATGATATACGGAAGAAAATCTTTTGGCAAATTTTGAATTAAAAAAAAAAAATCTTTAAAAAAATTTTTTCCTTAAATCCGTATTATTTATTTTTGAAGTTTATTGAACGAAAATCGCAATTTTGACCTTAGAAATGCATGAGCAGAAATGCTGCAGCCGAATTATGAATTTTTGTTTTTTCTTTTGGAAAAAGTTTTTTTTCGATTTTATAGCTACTTAAAGTTAAATTTAAATTAAAAAATCCTTTTTCGATGTATTAAAAAAGTGTCTATGATTGTCTATTCCGGAAATTTGTTTTCAAAAAGTTGAAAAAAATCACAATAAAATTACCAAAGATATATTAAAGACTGGACCTCTGGATACAGCTAATAAAAAAAAAATCGCAGCAACTAATGGTCTAATTTTGAATTTTATGATTCTTTCTTTTTTTTAATTTTGAAATCACAACATTTTGCATATTTAGTGCTTTGGTGCTTTTGAAATGTTAGTCTTGATCTCAAAATTTAAAAAAAAATCGAAAAGATCATAAAGTTTTACGAATGGTTCATATTTCAACATTAAAAATAAGACAATTAGTTGCTAAGATATTGTAATTTGTAAGTGGGGGGTGTTTAACTAAGACTCAAAATTTGTTTTTTCTTGTTACTTTTTATTCTATTTGCTGTATTTTAGCAACCAGAGGTCCAACAAAGGTCCAATCTTCACTGTTTTTTAAGCAAATTTGTTTTTAAAATTGTCTTTACGTTCAAAAAAAAATATTTTTTCGAATTGGACAATCTTTTGAAAAAAGTTACATAAAAATGGCTATAACTTGAAAACGGTGCTTTTTATCAAAATTTCACTGAAGTACTTTTTGATTGCAAATTCAATTTTACATCAAACAATTAAATTGAAAAATTTTTGCGACCAATATTTCGATTTTTTGAAAAAAATTGTATTGATTCAAAAAATCATAACTCGGTCAAAGATTTTTTGCCCATTCTGGAAATTTCTGAAAAGTTGGCATTTGATGTCCTCTAAAACACATCAAAAAATAAAAAAAAATAAAAATAATGTTTTTTTGCAAATCAAGTTTTAGTGACAAAAAGTTAAATAAAAAATCACCAAAATTTTTTTTACCGTGTATCATTTTTTTTCAGTGTAGTCCATATCCAGACCTACAACTTTGCCGAAGACACCAAATCGATCAAAAATTCCTTCAAAAGATACAGATTTTTGAATTTTCACATATAATTTTTGTATGGACAGCTGCCAAATTTGTATGGAAAATTATATAAACGAACTTATGATGCAAAATGGCTTCTTTGGGCATACAGAAGGCACCAAAAAAGTTTTAGCCGGATTAAAAAAAAAAAGAAAAAATCGAATGACCGAAATCTCAGAGAATTGCTCTATATACTTGTTGATACCGCTTGAGACCGTTGAATCCACAACATCTCCTTCAAGCATCACGTGATTAATATTTTTTTTTTGGGTTAGTAGGATAAGATATTGGCTTTTCGATGCCTCCCGAGCTACGACGCTATGGGGAGGACTTTCATAACAGACCCGTCGGTGAGCCTTCGAGCAACGATGCTATGGGAAGGTATTTCTGGTTAGCACACAAAATCACTCACACACAGTTATTTTGCTCCACTATTAACTCGACGATCCAAATTGTCAGTGCGTCTTTCGATCATTATATAGAAATGGCTTTTTCACCGCAAACAAATAAATTTAAACACAATCCACCCGACGCCGTGCCTTCCGATCAACGATGATATAGGAAGGGCTTTGAAAATCACAAAACAATAAATTAAGACACACACAATTCACGACAAAAGGCACACAAAAAAATCACTTTTCACTCCGAATATTTTTTACACCACCTTTACAAATTATGTACTCACCCCATACGAACAGCGACACATAAGCAGTAAGCACACATAAAAAATAACCTGAATAATCACGACTTCGCGTCCCCACTTCCAGCGCACCAATCACAATATTCAGCTTGTGGAGCGAGGTTTTGAGAAAAAGTCCAATATTCTGGGCACCCTAATGGACAGCTGACAAAATTGAATGGAGCCTTGTATGGGTGAAACTATGACACTTCAATGGTCATAGGGAAGGACCCCATAAAGTTTAAACCGAATCAAATTTTATAATTAAATCCATTTCCGGTTCTGGTGGAGAATTGCTCTTCTTACTTATTTGAACTTTAAGGCTTTTTTAACAATTTTTGAATTTTGAAACCACATATCCAAAAAAGGTATTAAACATAAGGGAATAAATATGTTCATTCATTTATCAATTTTGCATGAAATATGCAATTGAGTATTTTTTTTCTAACCCCTCGACCAGGGCCGAGGAACAAAAACTTTGATTAAAATTCTTAACAGCTAAAATAATTGAAGAAAATTTGTTTTTTTTATTCCATGCAATTATAAACTTTAATCAATAAACCTGATTAAACATTCATCCCTTCCAAAGCACTTTCATTCCGTTCGCAAAAACACGCCATTCTGTGGACTTACTTTTGTTACTGCCGTTGGAATGCGCAACAACACCAGCACCATAATTACCGGGTGCCAATAAAAGGTTCAGGAGCTGGTTGCAGGCCAAAATTTCAACCGGACCCGCCCCGAAGCCCTCTTAATTGGGCAGTTAATTTCTACGCTGCAGTTGAGGTGGAAATGAATGTCTCTTGAATGTGTTGAAGGGAAAGTTACGCAACTATTTTGAAAAAGTTAATTTTTTGCACTTTAAAATCATAAAATTAAGAATTTACAGTTTCGCTTCAAGCCACGCGAAGTTGGACATTTCGCTGGCGAAACACCCTGAAGCAACAAGTTAACCAATTTACTGGAGGTATCCCAGTTTTTAATCAAAAGAAAGCTAATGAAGTCTCTCACACACATGCGTACGAGCAGAAACATTACTGACTCGACCCAAAAATAAACAGTACTTCGCCCATTGACCATTAAAACAGAAAATTGTTCTTGCCTTCTTCATTCCCCGTGTGGACTTCATTTCATTTGTGCTTTCAGCACAGCACAACCTTTTCTTAAGTATTGGCATTAAGGTTTGCAACATAAACCCTCAACTGGAAAACATTTTACTCGGTGGAATTGTCAAAATAGTTTCTATTCTTATGTTCTTATTACCCCTTAAAAACACTTCTGAAATTGAGAAATTTTGTCTTTTCTGAAATTTTTATTAATGTGATGTTAAGGGTCTCAAGACCCTCATCCAACTTCACCCTGGAACATCTCCTCAAACCTGCAAGTTGTTCATGAACCTTCAAATAGCACAATGAAGAAGCGAGGTTGAGGGGGCTATTGCAAAACCGGTAATGTTCGCCGGCCTACACGAGGTACCTGCGCGTACACGCGCGTTCCAAGACTTCCCCAAGAATCTCCCCCCACCGACGAGATAAACGAAATAATAAAATCTACACTTGCTCTAAGAGAGAGCTTTACGACGGTGGGTCTACGCGCTGAGAAATGGAAACGATCGAAGCCATAATAGGACAAATACCCGGAGACCCCGATGCCTCAGGGGCACACCGGGACCGGGGGAAAATGGCAACATCTCTCGGTGGGAAGATATTATGTAACTTATGCTCGGATACCAATTAATCATAGAGAGAGGTACGTACTGCTTCCCTCTGAGAAATTGATGAAGGAGGTGGGGGGCAGTAAACGATCTACGCGGGTCTTAGAGAAAGAAAAAGAACATGGGGAAGAAATGGTTTAAAGTGATGGGATATGCCGGGATGAACCCTAAGGAGGTCTTGTGAAAAGGGGGACAGGTCCCCTCGAGAGAATGGCAATGTTTACCAGCATCATCACGGTGGTGGTGACTCGGGGGGAAGAGAAGCCACGAGGTTGAATTCTTCTGCGAGATGCTTTCTTCCCAGAAGACACGGGGAGTGCTGGCCGTGCAGGTATGTCAGCTGGAATTGTTCAGGTTGGAGTAAAATGCTTGTTGTTGGAAAAAAGTGATTCTTTTTAAATATTCGATTAGAATTAATCTTTATAAATTTCAAAGCAATAAATTGTCATTTGTGAAAAAGATGCCTTTTTTAATAACCAAAAAATTGAGTTCATCAGCACTTGATTAAAGTTTTCTAGACAATTATTGAAGTAAAACCTAATTAGCTACGTTTAAAATAATCTTTTGCTTGATGAACAACAAAACAACTTATTTGGTTTTTAACAAGAACAAAATCTTAACTTTCCTCCGCCATTTTGTCATGCTGTACTTCTCATATTTTGTGTTTTTAATATTAAATTTTCAAAACCAATTTCGTATGCAACAAAACTTATTTGAAAATCAGCCTTTAAAAAAATGTATGTCAAGTATTTTAATTTTTTTTAAATCGGCTTAACAGTTAAGAATGCTATCCTAACAATCAAAAAAGTCAATTCACATCATTAACTCATCCATTCAATTTTCAATTTTCGGATATCTGTACCTAGAGGATGGTCAAAGCAATTTATTGCATTGGGGCACTGCAATTGTTAATAATGACAAGATGATGCTAGGCGTTAAGCAACCTAAGGCATTTTCCAGGATGCCCTCGAAAGACTGGCTGCGCTAGGGTTAGATTAGATTAGATTAGATTAGATTAGATCTGTACCTAGAGGATGGAATTTATGTTCATTATGGTGTATTATACAAAATAAAGCGAAAAATAGAAAAAATAGTCATGTTAGTTAGTCATTCACGGAAGAGCAATTCTGTACGAAATCGGCCGATTTTGAACATTTTATTTTTTTGTATTTTTTTATTTGGCTGGTCATTGGTTCACCCATAGATGTCTCCATTTAATTTTGGCAGCTGTCCATACAAAAATGGTACGGAAATATTCAAACAGCTGTCACTTTTGAGTGAATTTTCTGATCAATTTGGTGCCTTCGGCAAAGTTGTAGGTATTGTTGAGGACTATTAAAAAAAATTTGTACACTAAAAACAAATCGCTGATTTTTTAAATACCTTTTTTTCACAAAAACTGAATTTTCCAAAATAAGTATTTTTTTAATTTTTCGATTTTTTGATATGTATAAGTGGACAAAAACCCGCAACATTTGAGTCATAGAGAAGTATGGTAAAAAATCTGCAGCCGAGTTATAACTTTTTGAAAAAATAGTAATTTTTGGAAAAAAAATCGAAATTTCATAAAAAAACAATTTTTCGACCCAATTTTTTTTGTAAAATTGAATTTGCAATCGAAAAGTACTCTAAAGATTTTTTGATAAAGGGCTTCGTTTTTAAGATAGAGCCACCGAAAGTACGAATTTGACACTTCTTCGTAAAGATGAAAAAGTCAAATTTTATTCAATTTAATTGATCTAAAATAATGTTTTTTAAATATCTTTTAAAATATTTGCTAAATCTTTTCATTGAAAACTCTCAAAACAATCAAATAATATAATTTTGAATATTGTTAAATGTAGCAAATTTGAAAAAAAGAAAACTAAAAATATTTTATTTCCAATGGTTTTCAACATTCATAATTCGTTGAATATTTTAATGTTTTTCAAACATGATTATTATCGGTGGAATCAGGAAAGGAGCAGCTATAAATTGTTTCTACGAATTTTAACAGTTGGATGAAGCTTTGTCCATCGATTCCGTTTGTCTGAATAAGGAATTTTGCATCATTGGTTTTTTCATACATTTCTCCCTACAAATTTGGGAGTTGTGTAGTTCTATGAAAACTTTCGAAAATCAGAATCTTGAGAAAGGATTTTATAATTGATTTGGTATCTTCAGCAAAGTTGTAAATTATGAAAGTTCACTCACTCTAATTTTATTTTTAGCATTGTTGATTCAATTAATTAGCATTCAAAGAATGATAATTTGGAAAAATCAGGATTATATCTTGGAAAATATTGATCCAATCTTCAATGAAAAAAAATAGGTTTTTATAAAATTCCTTATCCTTTTTAAATCCTTTTGTTTTTCTTTTTCAAAAAAAATTTTTTTTATAAATACTACTCTGAAACTAATACAATTTTGCCGAAAAATAATCATCTGTCGTCGACTATATCTCAAAAATTTGCCTTTTTGTCTACTTAAACAAATGAAAAAAAAAACATTGTGGATTTGTTTGCCATCTAGCTTGTTTCTCTGAAAAGTAATATAACTTACAACTTTGCCGAAGACACCAAATCGATCAGAAAATCCATTCTCAACGTACAGATTTTCGAATAGCCCATTTTATATAAAGACATATATCGTAAAACTAAAAATTGCTTTGACATAAGGAATGCATAGACATATTTACGCCCAAATAAAACAAAAAAACCTAGAATAGTCGTTTGCCGAAAACGTTGATAATAACTTATTTTATTTTATTTTTTTGAAAAGAGCAAAATCATGGTTGCACTATCAAAGCAATTGAAAATTTTGAAATAATATTTTTATCTTAAAAATAAAAGAAGTTTGGATAAAAGTGTTTTGAAAATTCAGTTGAGATTGCATCATCAACATAAAATATAAATTTTCAAATCCTACAAATTCCCGTTTATGTAGGCAATGCCAACAAATTACATGCATTCTCCTTCGATGCATTGCAAATTTTCCGGAAGAATACGTTGCAAAATATGTCAAGCTTCTGAGAATGACCTACATGATGACCTGGGTGGAAAATTGACCCCATTCTATTTCCATCATCTTACCACCATTATTGAATTTCGCAACTCACAAACTGCTGCTTGCCCGGATATTGGACGTCGGTTCTTACCTGAAAAAGAGAAAAAAGAAGAAAAAGTGATGTTAGTAAAAATGGCAATTTCACGTCCGAATTTGCATAATAAATTTCAATTTATGACTTTGAATTTGATTAAATTCATCAAACGGAGGAGAAAAAAAATGCAACATCCATCAAATCACGACATAGATTTCGTTTTACGGTTCGCCTAAGCTTAGCCATCTGTCATAGTAGAAGGCAAAAGTATAAATTTTACACCCGAAAGCACTTTTCACTCCGGGTTCAACTTTGCCAATTTCGTCGTTATCAGCACAGTTCTATCGAGCTTCATGTGATATGTGTGTGCAATATAAAAATACTTTCCCCAAGCCACCCACAGCGATGGACCTGGGGAGATGCATTCTCCCGGATTCCCCTACCTCGGGGGTCGAGAGAAAAGCAATAAAAATTTTATGCTGATTGTTTTTGTGACATGTGGACATATTTGGATGGTGATTGTTTGATGTTGGAATCGGTATGACGACAGGGGAATGTCAATAGAATTGCTCAGCTGGTATCGCTTGAACGAAATCGGGTTTTGAACTTTTTGAAATCAATAAAACTTTAATTTTAAGAAAAAATAAAGTCTATGATTTTTATTTAATTTTCGACAATTTCTAGAAGGTTCATCCTAAAGTTTGTGACGTCTTAATTCACTGCAAGAACTAATTACTTCAATAACAATTACCTCCACCAAACGGAACAAAAAAAAACCGCTAAAAGCCTTAGCGCCACCTTTTTCCTGGGAGTCCGAAGCCCTTGAACGCGGACTTGGTTCCCATCATCAGCCCGACCAGATGGCCTTCAACACCTCACCATCGCATAATCGCCATCGCCACCGCGGGCTGCATCTCCAAAGGGGTATCGTTCACAAACGCCGCCGCACCTCACTTTGAAGGTAATCAATGGCGGCGTTTTTGCAAAAGCAAGTTGCTCACAAAACAATTTAATTTTCCACCCCTTCAACTTCCACAAGTTGGACCTTTGTGATGGTGGCGGTAATGTTCGTAAAAAGTAAATAAAAATGTTACGCTTTAATTTCACTTGAAAGCGAACAAACAATAATCCACCCCGAAGAGTACATTCACCATCAGCGCTAGGAAGGGTGATCAAGTGGTGGAAGGAAGAATCGATTGAGAGTGAGGTGTTGGTTCTCAGAAGCTGGGGAGGGGAAAAAAACGAGATCGGAGTAATTCATCTAGCAATAGTTTCAGAGTTATGAAGATAATTAGGGTTATAAGTTCAAAATTTATTAAAGCACTTTTTAGTGTGATTAATTTTTATGATCCTTTCTCATTATTTTTAATTACAATATTTATTTAAATAAGGTTAGCAACTGATTCCTTACAGTGATTCAACTTTCATAAGATACTGCCATTGCCATTGTAAGTTTTCAGGGTTTTCCTTTTCCTTTAATTTTTTTGAAACAAACATTTTTAATTTAAATTTATATGAAAATAGCTTTTACAATCAGTCATAAACTATTTAGGATACATTGAATAACGATAATTTTTGGATTTTTTTTATCAAATAAAACCTTTGAAGTCTTTTTAAAATTTTAAAGATTTAGAACTATGTATTTTTTTAAATTATAATTTGTACCAGCCTTACTTCACCATACAAAGAGTATCTACCAGTCATAACGATCAGTGGAGTGGACGTTTTGATATCCATAAGGTGAAATGTAAGGGGTTTGAAATTCGTTTAACTTTTCACGCGATTTGTAGATTTCGAAAATTCAAAAAAATCCTTTTCAACAGAGCAAATTTTCCTCATGGAATTTCAAGATTTTTATTTTTTAATAAAGAAAGTTAAAGTCACCTGATATTTTTTTTGTTGTTGTCTTAAAATAAAAAATACAAATTGAAATTTAAATTATAACTATAATTACATGTTTTTTAAAAGAGAATTATACCCATTTCAAGCTAGTCATTACTTTGAAGTAGTCAAAAACACTTTATGGAAGCTGTAGTTCATGATCAAAGTTCGCATAAGCCCGGTAATAGAATTGGGCCGAGATAGGGTATATTTCCCTTACAATCATAATGTTGATAAAAAGAAGAAAACAAATTTCTTACTTAAGAATTTTGGTGTCAGGAATCCAAAAAATATTTTATTATTATTTTTTTTTCTTCATTCAAATTTAAATAATTTTTCGAATATGCGAAAAATAAATTAAAACAAAACAAATCGTACTTTGACTCAATCAAACAAAGCAACAAAAAATGATTCTAGATAATTTTTGTAGATCAATTTTTGCAGAAAACAAAAGTAATAAAATTTCATAATATGTTTGTATTTATAAAACCAAAGAATATTAAATAAAGTTATATTTTGATAATAGAGACTTGACTTTTTTTACAAGAGATGTAGTAAAGCATTATAATTCAATAAATTATGATAAATTTAAAATAAAATAAGGGATCAAAAACAAAAATTCAAAACGTAAAACTTTTTCATAAATATTTAAATATTTTGATTCAGTGTCGAACAAGAAAATTAGCTCTGGGGTCCAAAAATTACATGCAATTCTTCTAATTTGATTTATTTAATAAAATTTATATGTTCAAATTATATTTGTGATGAATCGAATTATAAATGTTTATTAAGCAAACTATGCTAAATATTCAGTCATAATAGATACGACTAAAAAAATCCTGTTTGTGAATTTAAAAAAAAATTACTGTTTTAAAAAAATATTTTTCTTAATATTTGAATATTTTGGAAATTGCGGGCTGAATTAATTTAATTTTTAAAGCTCAACACTTCATTGTTCTGATTTTATTAAAATATAAATACTTACCTTAGAAACAGATTTGCAAAAAATTAAAAAGTTGAATCAATTTTGTTTTTCTTGGTGTTTTTGTTTGATTTTGAAAGATTTTTTATTACTGTAGATATTTTTGTTCAAGGATTTTGTTGAAAAAGCTAGAAAAATCAAGCTTTTATTTTTTTGCAGCTTTTGGATAATTTTTGAATTCTTATAACAAAGGCGTTTTGAGCAGCACCGACAAAAGCAAAAAAAAAAACATTTTCAAGGAAAAAAATCCAGATTTTATAAAAAAGCAATACAAATAATACAATGTAACATTAAAAATTATACCACTGTTTAACACAATATGAAAAACTAGAAAAAACATTTCTTAAATGCCTTAATTATGAGTAATCAATCCTTATTCACAAATAAACTTGAAAGCATTTTATCTAAAATTACAGAATTTTTAAGTTTTGCATTTCTGTTTCTAATCCATAATGATTTTAAAATTAAAAAAAGTTTGTAAAATAAATTTTAGAGACAAATATTCTATTTTCAGAGCAGCTGTTGATAATGTTGAAGAAAAGACAAAATATTTTTTTTTATATTTTTGTGGTTTTATATTTTATCATATTTTTATGTTCCTTTTTTACCTTCTTTTTAAAAACATTGAGAATCTGATTTTTTTTTACAATATTAACAACTTTGAATTATTCAAATCCATTAGAAACTTGAACTCTTAATTTTCATGGAAATCTTGGGTGTCATGATTTCACTTGACTTAGCAAAAAAAAACTAACTTAATCCACCTATGTGGTTGGCGCCTTCCTCACTTTTTACCAACATTTGGTGATATGATGAGTTTGGACACCAATTCCATTTATTTCTCAATAAAAAAAATACACAAATGTCACTTAAGCGGTCATAAATTGAGACTGAGAGTTGCTAGATCTTCAAACCTAACCAACGATGGGTCGGATGATGGATCCGGACATAGTTTACATACATTTAAGTGAGATCCGGCTTCAAAAAAGTACATAATTATCACTTAAGTGGTCATAACTTAAGACAGGGTTGCCAGATCTTCAATGTTTTGGACTCATTGGAAAGGTCTTTTGATTACCTAACCAATGATGGGTCGGATGATAGATCCGGACATAGTTTTCATATAGATAAGTGAGATCCGGCATCAAAATTCCAGCACCTGATTCGCAACTCTGACACTTTTTTATACAGTTTATTCAGTTTTCGATTCTGAGTCGATAGGTATACATGAATATAGGTCTGCGAGCTGTTTTTCAAAAGTTCATTTTTCGAGCAGGATTATAGCCTTACCTCAGTGAGGAAGGCAAAAATGAATTTCCGGGGTCAAATGTGACTGAGTTTATGATTGATATCCGCACTTTTATGGCAAAATAAGTCTGCAGTCATTTTTTGTTACGTTCCAGATTATATTTGATTCACTTTAATGCGACTTAAAAGCTATAAGTTTATGTATATGCCTTTAAAATGTGAAAAAAAAAACACTCAAAAACTCAGCACTTGAGCAAAAGATAATTTTTGGAGATTGTAGAATAGACATATAACTACCAGTAAAACAAATGTTAAACATGGTAAGTGCATAACTAAATATGTACTAAAAATAAATTAAGAAAAACATAAAACAAGAAAAATAAAGCTTTTGTTAAAAGTTGCTCAAAATGAGAAATAAAAATCGTTTTTTTTTGTTGTAGTTGAGGATTAACAATTATTTTTTAAATGCTAATGTTTTCGTTCCATTCCACAACTTTTCCCCGCGAAAAAGCCAACAATTGTTCTGTGACGGCACGGTGAACGGTGTGCTATCGGCGGCACCGCGCATTGACGATTGGCCACAGTCCAGGGGCACCTTACAGCTCACCTGATGAAGAAACTTAACATTTTCATTAGAGAGCCTGCTCTCTCTCTTTCTTGGTTTTGATCGCCAAGGGAAGTTCTGAAATTGATGTTTGGCGCGATTGTTGAAGAACTTCGAAGAAGGTAACTTTGAGGATTTGACGAAATTTAAACAAATTTCAAAATAAATGTATTGTTTAAGCGCCTGAATGTCTGCAACTAGAAAATCAATACGAAAAGTATTTGATGACAAATTCGCCTAAAGGTAGATAATAACACCACCCAACAGTACCAACAACGTTAAATTGCAGTGAAAACGTAACTTTTTGCGTTCTTCCCAGCTTCTTTCTACACTTTTTTGTTGATTTTGTTGCGCACACAGAGGTTTATGGGCCTGGTGTGGTGTTCAACCGTAACCAATCCGGCCAAATACTAGACCTAAAAGAACACAGAATAAAATGTAAGTGTTTTGCTCCTTTCTTAAAGGCCGCAACGCCGCGCTGCCTCCGGCAGCAGACCAAAATCCGGTGGGAATCAGTGCTGTTTGGCTGGCAAAAAGATAAAAAGAATCGACGGAAATCACGGGGTGTTTGCAACATTGATTCAGTAGACGAACAATGTATGTTTTGGGGGTGGGAATGCTTTGTTGGCTTTTTTGTCGGTTTGTTTGTTTGGGTGATTGATTTCTATTACGAAATATAGCTTTTTGCTTAATTTTCTAAATATTTATTTATAACTCAAAAGTCTTACTTCCAAACTGACCCACTTCCAAGCATCCAATTTCACCAATCCAGCAAGCCCGAAATAATTGCTCCGAAGCAAACTTCATTGACGTGTCACGTCAGTGACTTCACGATCGTAACCTTTTGCGCGAGAATGGACCAGGTTCAGGTCCAGGTCCAATAAATCAATCAATCACCATCGTGCGTCCCATCTGAGTTTCGTGGCAGCAGCGAAACAAAAAAAAAGAGTGCTCTGTCAAACCACGGCGAGACCCCGAAAACATCATAATTCAATTACTGACATGCAATTTTCACTTCGCGAAACAACGGCGACGACGACGACGATGGTGATTCTGGCCTCAGGGATATGCTGTGAGTTGGTTAGGGTAAGGACTTATTCTTTAAATTTTGCATTAACTCAAAAATAACATTAAAAATTCAATTTGATGTCAACTTTAAAATTGAACCGAAATCCTATCCAAGCCGAAAATTTGCTAATTTACCCTAACATCGCGAGCACTCTGAACTGGCTGGGAACAAAACTTATGGATGTTCGGCCTGACATTTGGGCGCCGGAAGGAAATTTGCATGTGATTAACACCTCTGTGTGCATGATCAACTCGTCCGCTCTGCATTTTTCTTTATTTATTGTTTTTATCATATTTTACTTCAATCGAGGTTAAAAATGTGGTCATAATTTGGTATTTTAAGATTTCTAATTGATATCTTGTGATTTTTTTTTTGATTGCATCTGAATTTTAATAAATTCTATGAATTTGAATTGTTGACTTGGGTTAGGTTTTTTTTAACTCAATTTATACAATTTTTTTATTTTAGCTTACGCATTATATTTTTTTCATTATATTGCTTTTTGAGACCTAATTAAGTATTGAAATTTCAATCTTAGAGGGCAGAATTAGGTCTGTTCAACCAATCTTTTTCCCAGGGTTTGAAAAACTTTAAAATTATGAAAAATAAATTTGATTAAAGCAGATTTTACTTATTATTATATCCTAAGCTATTTTTTCAATGGGGTCAAATACATAATAAGTTTTAAAAATATAAATTTTCAAGCAATTTTTTTATATTATATAAACTAGCTGAAACTTTTTGGTGCCATTAGTATGCCCAAATAAGCCATTTTGCATCATTAGTTTGTTTATATAATTTTCCATACAAATTTGGAAGTTTTCCATACAAAAATGATTTATGAAAATTCAAAAATCTGTATCTTTAGAAGGAATTTTTTGATCGATTTCGTGTCTTCGGCAAAGTTGTAGGTATGAATAAGGACTACACCAGAAAAAATTATACTCGGTGAAAAAATTGTGATTTTTATTTCACTTTTTGTCAGTAAAACTTGATTTGCAAAAAAAAACTATTTTTATTTATTTATTTTCCGATATGTTTTTGGGGACACCAATTCCCATTTTTTAGAAATTTCCAGAATATGCAAAACATCTTTGACCGAGTTGTGAATTTTTGAATCAATACTGATTTTTTAAAATAATCGAAATATTGGTCGCAAATATGTTTTAACTGCATTTTTCGATGTAAAATCGAATTTGCAATCAAAAAGTTCTTTAGGGAAATTCTCATAAAGTGTACCATTTTCGGGTTAAGCCATTTTCAGGTAACTTTTTTAAAAATAGTCGCAGTTATTCATTTTCTAAAACTAGTGCCCATGTTTGCCTACTTTTGAAAAAAATATTTTTGAAAAGCTGAGAAAATTTTCTATATTTTGCTTTTTTGAACTTTGTTGATACGACGCTTAGTTGCTGAGATATTGCCATGCAAAGCTTTAAAAACTGGAAAATTGATGTTTTCTAAGTCTCACCAAAACAGCCTACCATTTTCTAATGTCGATATCTCAGCAACTAATATTCCGATTTTCACTGTTAAAATAAATTCGCGAAATTTTCCGATCTTTTTGAAAACAATATTTTCAAAATTTTTAAATCAAGACTTACATTTCAAAAGGTTTTATTTGAACGTTTGGCTTTTTTGAAATGTTTGATGATTATTATTGTTTTTTAAAACATAATTAAATATTTCTTGAAATTAGTTAGAAAGAATATACATTTTTTTGTAAAGATTTGATGTTTTTTGACAGTATGAATCAATCTTATTACGTTTTTTCTTTCATTTTAAATTTATTTACAGTACACTGATTAGTTATTGACGAAATAACATCAATTGCTTAAATTTTTTGAAAAATAATCAAAAAATATCAGATTTAAAAATAGGTTTTATTTTATGTCAAGCGAAAAAATAAAGCAAAACATTATTTAAATCTTGAACAGTTTTGTCCAAATTTATTTCTATTTTTCAAATTTAATTAATATTTTAAAAGCAGGTATCATTAAGGGGTTACATACATGTAAATCGACAAAAATGTAAGAGGTTGGTTTGGGCACACACTTAAACTTTTTTTAAATTATGTTTTAAGGGCTTTAAAATACAAATTTTCAACTATTATCAAAATAAATTTGAAGATATTTGGTTGTATCATTGCCGAGATATAGCCATTTTAAGTTAGCAGTTTCAAAAATCGGGTGCCGCGATATCTCCACACTGCTTTGACCAAATCGGCTCAAAATATTGGTGAAGCCTCGTTTAACCGGTCCTGTGTGCATGCCGAAGTCCGATTTTCAAAAAGTTTGCTTGAAAAAAAAAATTAAAATATTTTTATGTTTTTCATATGAAAAATCGCCAGTTTTAGATTTTTGTATTTTTTTACAAAGCAAAATTTCAAAATTGGGCTTCGTCATACACACGGGATACATCTTGAGAGTCTTCACTTCAAATTTCAGCCAATTTGGTCCATCCCATCTCGAGATATCGTGGCACCCGTAAATCAACTCGGTGTTCAGAGAAAAACCCTCACAAAGTTCGACAGTTCGCTTTGCGCATGGCAAAATTTTGAACGTAAATCGTCTCTTACTCAGTTTAATCATGAAATATCTTCATGAAACTTTCAGGAGTTTTTGAAAATCATCTTTTTAGTGGATTTATTAAATTTTCTGAAATATGAAATTTTTGATTTTCTACATGTATGTAACCCCTTCAATAAACGAGATTACAGTTAAAATTTACTTATTCTTGCTGATGAAAAAAAAATCATGATAAACACCCCAGCATCATTTGTGAATTCATGTTAACTAAATTAGCATTCGGTTTAGCTTTAATAACACAGCGTAACAAAATATTTTTTTTATTTTTTGGCAGCACGAAAAAAAATGCTCCTCTAGGGATCGGCTTCCCGAACAAAATGCAACCTGGCGCATATTTTTATTGTTATCCTAACTCGAGATATTCAATGCAGAAGTTTTGCATATGAATCACCCCCCGTCGGAAAATATTTTTTATTTTGTTTTCTCTGTAACTTTTGATCAATTAGGTCTTTTTGGACGCTTCCGGTGTCATTCGACGGTAAATTGTTAGAAAAACTCAAGATTTGGTCCCATTGGCCGGTTCCTGTAACCGGTTCCGGAGGAAATCCGGAATATTGGCCAAAACTGTGCAAAAACTTCAAAATTTTGAAGTTTTTTGCTCTTAATGCGAAGTGAACGCACTATAGCATGAAACAATCCATACAAACTAACAAAAATGTTGGTCCCAGCATGTTTGAAGGTGTTTAATTGAAAAGGTGGCCATTGAGAACCGGTTCCGGTGAATCCGGATCCGGAAACTCCGGAAAAAATTAAGCAATATTTTCACAATTCCAATGTGTCAGACAGATATAAATAAAAGTGTTGTTGAAGCATTCTTTGCTACTTCATATTCATATTACCACAAAAACATGGCCAAGTGGCCAACGGGAACCTGCTCTGAATGTTCCGGATCAGGGAACCTGTGGAAATTATTTTTTTTTATTAATTTTATGAAGCAGTTTTTATTAAGACATTTTCAATGTATCTGGAAAAAATCTAAATTGATTCAAAATCAAAATCAGAAATGTGGCCAAGTGGCCAACGGTAACCTGTTCTGAATGTTCCGGATCATGGAACCAGTGGACACTTGACATTTTTTTTAATTTTAAAGGCAGTTTTTTATTAAGAAATTTTCAAGGTTTCTGGAAAAAATATGAATTAATCCGAAATCAGAATCAGAAATGTGGCCAAGTGGCCAACGGGAACCCGTTCTGAATATTCCGGATCAGGGAACCAGTAGTCACTTAAAATGTGTATTAATTTAAAATAGCATAATTTAATTGGGAAGTTTTCTAGTTTTCTAGAAAAATCAGAATTAATTAAAATCAGAATCAGAAATATGGCCAGGTAACCAACAGGAACCCGTTTTAAATGTTCTGGATTAGGGAACCAGGGAACATTAAAATATTTTTATCAAGTTTTCAAAAAACATATTTAGATTAATGAAATTTAAAAATTCTTGTAAAAATTAAGAACATATTCGATATCAGAATTAGAAATATTGCCAAGTGGCCTACGGGAACTCGTTCTGATTGTTTCGGATCATGTTACCAGAGGAAACTTGAATTTTTAATTAATTTTAAAAATGCATATTTTAATTAATGAAATTTTTAAATCCCTGGAAAAATCTGAATGTATTTAAGATAAGAAATAAAAATGTTGCCAAGTGGCCGACTGTTCCGGATCAGCGAGCCAGTGGTCACTTGGCATATTTTAATTTATAAATTTTCTAGATTTCTAGAAAAATCTGAATTTATTTGAAATCAGAATTGAAAATTTTGTCAAGTGGCCAACGAGAACCTGTTCTGACTGATCTGGATCAGGGAACCAGAAATCACATAAAAAGTTTATTAATTAAAAAAAAAAAATATTAAGAATCTTTCTAGATTTCTAGAAAAATCTAAATTTATTTTAAATCATGCTTAAAAATGTTGCTAAGTTGCCTACGAGTTCTGACTGGTCACAATTTTTATTTATTTAAAAAATATGTATTTATTTTACTGATTTTTTTTAAAGTTTTGGAAAAAATCACAGTTTATTTTTAAATCAGATTTAGAAATATTGCCAAGTGGCCAACGGAAACCCATTCTGAATGTTCCGGTTCAGGGAACCAGTGGTTACTTGAAATGTTTATTAATTAAAAAAAGCATATTTTAATAAGGAAATTTTCTAGTTTTCTAGAAAAATCTGAATTTATTCAAAATCAGAATCAGAAATGTGGCCAGGTGACCAACAGGAACCCGCTTTAAATAATCCGGATTAGGGAACCAGTGAACATTTGAAATTTTTATCAAGTTTTCAAAAACATATTTTGATTAATGAAATTTTAAAATTCCTGTTAAAATTCAGAACATCTTCGAAATTAGAATTAAAAATGTTGCCAAGTAGCCAACGAGATCCTGTTCTGACTGGTCACAATGTTTATTAATTTAATATAAAGAATTACTTTCAAGTTATTAAGAAAAAAATTATCAAGAATTACGCGAATTTGTTTTTTTTTCCATTGATTGCAATGAAAATTTCTCATTAATAGATTTTTTTCTGAAAATGTTTGTATTTTCTTAATACGAACCGTCGAAAAATTAAGATGAAGATTATGTAGAGATTATTTTTTAAATGTATGATTGAGAATTTTTTCAAATAAAATTATTACTACACTTAACTCATTTCTTAATATGTCCGCCTCTGAACATGTAATTTCTTTTAAGTTTTGAGTAATGTTTTTTCTAAATTTAATCATTTTTGGCGAAAAATTAAAAGATCCGAACATTCAAAAATTAATGCTCCATTATTCAAAATTCAAATTTCATCAATTCGAAACTTTTTTTTATATTTTAGGCTGGTACAAATATTTTTAAAAGTTTTTGTCACCCCCCCCTTCAAAATTGGCCCGAAAAATCAGGGGGCAAAAAAATATTTTTACAACAAACTTCAAAATGTCAATGAAAATTCAAGTGCAACCAGCTGAAATCAAATTAAAATACATTCTCCTGCGTTTAAAATCATTTTTAGCATGTTTGGGTTTACTAAAAAATCTAAAGATTTTTTGAAAATTTTCGATGCAAAATCTTTTTTTTCGATACAATTTTTGTGTTTGTCAGATCTTAGATTTTTTGAAAACTAATGATTGCAAAACAACTGAACTAGTGTAAAATGCATTTTAAAACACTTTGGCTTGTTATTTAAATTTTTATATTTTTTTATTTTTTGCCCCCCCCCCCCTTGACCTTGGCCAGGGCCGAGGGACAAAAACTTTTTTAAATATTTGCATCGGCCTTAATAGTTTTTCTAAACAATTTTTTTAAAATTCAGATTATTTTTTTTCGAATTTCCAAAATCGTAATTAAAATAATCCAAAATTTCTAAATTCAGAATTTTAAAAATCTCCAAAAAACTTAAAAATCAAAAATTCAATATTTATAAAAAAATTCAAATTTGAAAAAAAAATCAAAATTAATAAAAAAAACAATATTTGAGAACCAAAAAATATAAAATTTCAAACAATTTTGCAAACAAAAAAAAATCTCAAAAATCGCAAAAAAAATTTTATTAGATTTTTAAATTCCTAAATTCTGAAATTCTTAAATTCTTAAATTCTTAAATTCTTAAATTCTTAAATTCTTAAATTCTTAAATTCTTAAATTCTTAAATTCTTAAATTCTTAAATTCTTAAATTCTTAAATTCTTAAATTCTTAAATTCTTGAATTCTTAAATTCTTAAATTCTTAAATTCTTAAATTCTTAAATTCTTAAATTCTTAAATTCTTAAATTCTTAAATTCTTAAATTCTTAAATTCTTAAATTCTTAAATTCTTAAATTCTTAAATTCTTAAATTCTTAAATTCTTAAATTCTTAAATTCTTAAATTCTTAAATTCTTAAATTCTTAAATTCTTAAATTCTTAAATTCTTAAATTCTTAAATTCTCAATTTCTTAAATTCTTAAATTCTTAAATTCTTAAATTCTTAAATTCTTAAATTCTTAAATTCTTAAATTCTTAAATTCTTAAATTCTTAAATTCTTAAATTCTTAAATTCTTAAATTCTTAAATTCTTAAATTCTTAAATTCTTAAATTCTTAAATTCTTAAATTCTTAAATTCTTAAATTCTTAAATTCTTAAATTCTTAAATTCTTAAATTCTTAAATTCTTAAATTCTTAAATTCTTAAATTCTTAAATTCTTAAATTCTTAAATTCTTAAATTCTTAAATTCTTAAATTCTTAAATTCTTAAATTCTTAAATTCTTAAATTCTTAAATTCTTAAATTCTTAAATTCTTAAATTCTTAAATTCTTAAATTCTTAAATTCTTAAATTCTTAAATTCTTAAATTCTTAAATTCTTAAATTCTTAAATTCTTAAATTCTTAAATTCTTAAATTCTTAAATTCTTAAATTCTTAAATTCTTAAATTCTTAAATTCTTAAATTCTTAAATTCTTAAATTCTTAAATTCTTAAATTCTTAAATTCTTAAATTCTTAAATTCTTAAATTCTTAAATTCTTAAATTCTTAAATTCTTAAATTCTTAAATTCTTAAATTCTTAAATTCTTAAATTCTTAAATTCTTAAATTCTTAAATTCTTAAATTCTTAAATTCTTAAATTCTTAAATTCTTAAATTCTTAAATTCTTAAATTCTTAAATTCTTAAATTCTTAAATTCTTAAATTCTTAAATTCTTAAATTCTTAAATTCTTAAATTCTTAAATTCTTAAATTCTTAAATTCTTAAATTCTTAAATTCTTAAATTCTTAAATTCTTAAATTCTTAAATTCTTAAATTCTTAAATTCTTAAATTCTTAAATTCTTAAATTCTTAAATTCTTAAATTCTTAAATTCTTAAATTCTTAAATTCTTAAATTCTTAAATTCTTAAATTCTTAAATTCTTAAATTCTTAAATTCTTAAATTCTTAAATTCTTAAATTCTTAAATTCTTAAATTCTTAAATTCTTAAATTCTTAAATTCTTAAATTCTTAAATTCTTAAATTCTTAAATTCTTAAATTCTTAAATTCTTAAATTCTTAAATTCTTAAATTCTTAAATTCTTAAATTCTTAAATTCTTAAATTCTTAAATTCTTAAATTCTTAAATTCTTAAATTCTTAAATTCTTAAATTCTTAAATTCTTAAATTCTTAAATTCTTAAATTCTTAAATTCTTAAATTCTTAAATTCTTAAATTCTTAAATTCTTAAATTCTTAAATTCTTAAATTCTTAAATTCTTAAATTCTTAAATTCTTAAATTCTTAAATTCTTAAATTCTTAAATTCTTAAATTCTTAAATTCTTAAATTCTTAAATTCTTAAATTCTTAAATTCTTAAATTCTTAAATTCTTAAATTCTTAAATTCTTAAATTCTTAAATTCTTAAATTCTTAAATTCTTAAATTCTTAAATTCTTAAATTCTTAAATTCTTAAATTCTTAAATTCTTAAATTCTTAAATTCTTAAATTCTTAAATTCTTAAATTCTTAAATTCTTAAATTCTTAAATTCTTAAATTCTTAAATTCTTAAATTCTTAAATTCTTAAATTCTTAAATTCTTAAATTCTTAAATTCTTAAATTCTTAAATTCTTAAATTCTTAAATTCTTAAATTCTTAAATTCTTAAATTCTTAAATTCTTAAATTCTTAAATTCTTAAATTCTTAAATTCTTAAATTCTTAAATTCTTAAATTCTTAAATTCTTAAATTCTTAAATTCTTAAATTCTTAAATTCTTAAATTCTTAAATTCTTAAATTCTTAAATTCTTAAATTCTTAAATTCTTAAATTCTTAAATTCTTAAATTCTTAAATTCTTAAATTCTTAAATTCTTAAATTCTTAAATTCTTAAATTCTTAAATTCTTAAATTCTTAAATTCTTAAATTCTTAAATTCTTAAATTCTTAAATTCTTAAATTCTTAAATTCTTAAATTCTTAAATTCTTAAATTCTTAAATTCTTAAATTCTTAAATTCTTAAATTCTTAAATTCTTAAATTCTTAAATTCTTAAATTCTTAAATTCTTAAATTCTTAAATTCTTAAATTCTTAAATTCTTAAATTCTTAAATTCTTAAATTCTTAAATTCTTAAATTCTTAAATTCTTAAATTCTTAAATTCTTAAATTCTTAAATTCTTAAATTCTTAAATTCTTAAATTCTTAAATTCTTAAATTCTTAAATTCTTAAATTCTTAAATTCTTAAATTCTTAAATTCTTAAATTCTTAAATTCTTAAATTCTTAAATTCTTAAATTCTTAAATTCTTAAATTCTTAAATTCTTAAATTCTTAAATTCTTAAATTCTTAAATTCTTAAATTCTTAAATTCTTAAATTCTTAAATTCTTAAATTCTTAAATTCTTAAATTCTTAAATTCTTAAATTCTTAAATTCTTAAATTCTTAAATTCTTAAATTCTTAAATTCTTAAATTCTTAAATTCTTAAATTCTTAAATTCTTAAATTCTTAAATTCTTAAATTCTTAAATTCTTAAATTCTTAAATTCTTAAATTCTTAAATTCTTAAATTCTTAAATTCTTAAATTCTTAAATTCTTAAATTCTTAAATTCTTAAATTCTTAAATTCTTAAATTCTTAAATTCTTAAATTCTTAAATTCTTAAATTCTTAAATTCTTAAATTCTTAAATTCTTAAATTCTTAAATTCTTAAATTCTTAAATTCTTAAATTCTTAAATTCTTAAATTCTTAAATTCTTAAATTCTTAAATTCTTAAATTCTTAAATTCTTAAATTCTTAAATTCTTAAATTCTTAAATTCTTAAATTCTTAAATTCTTAAATTCTTAAATTCTTAAATTCTTAAATTCTTAAATTCTTAAATTCTTAAATTCTTAAATTCTTAAATTCTTAAATTCTTAAATTCTTAAATTCTTAAATTCTTAAATTCTTAAATTCTTAAATTCTTAAATTCTTAAATTCTTAAATTCTTAAATTCTTAAATTCTTAAATTCTTAAATTCTTAAATTCTTAAATTCTTAAATTCTTAAATTCTTAAATTCTTAAATTCTTAAATTCTTAAATTCTTAAATTCTTAAATTCTTAAATTCTTAAATTCTTAAATTCTTAAATTCTTAAATTCTTAAATTCTTAAATTCTTAAATTCTTAAATTCTTAAATTCTTAAATTCTTAAATTCTTAAATTCTTAAATTCTTAAATTCTTAAATTCTTAAATTCTTAAATTCTTAAATTCTTAAATTCTTAAATTCTTAAATTCTTAAATTCTTAAATTCTTAAATTCTTAAATTCTTAAATTCTTAAATTCTTAAATTCTTAAATTCTTAAATTCTTAAATTCTTAAATTCTTAAATTCTTAAATTCTTAAATTCTTAAATTCTTAAATTCTTAAATTCTTAAATTCTTAAATTCTTAAATTCTTAAATTCTTAAATTCTTAAATTCTTAAATTCTTAAATTCTTAAATTCTTAAATTCTTAAATTCTTAAATTCTTAAATTCTTAAATTCTTAAATTCTTAAATTCTTAAATTCTTAAATTCTTAAATTCTTAAATTCTTAAATTCTTAAATTCTTAAATTCTTAAATTCTTAAATTCTTAAATTCTTAAATTCTTAAATTCTTAAATTCTTAAATTCTTAAATTCTTAAATTCTTAAATTCTTAAATTCTTAAATTCTTAAATTCTTAAATTCTTAAATTCTTAAATTCTTAAATTCTTAAATTCTTAAATTCTTAAATTCTTAAATTCTTAAATTCTTAAATTCTTAAATTCTTAAATTCTTAAATTCTTAAATTCTTAAATTCTTAAATTCTTAAATTCTTAAATTCTTAAATTCTTAAATTCTTAAATTCTTAAATTCTTAAATTCTTAAATTCTTAAATTCTTAAATTCTTAAATTCTTAAATTCTTAAATTCTTAAATTCTTAAATTCTTAAATTCTTAAATTCTTAAATTCTTAAATTCTTAAATTCTTAAATTCTTAAATTCTTAAATTCTTAAATTCTTAAATTCTTAAATTCTTAAATTCTTAAATTCTTAAATTCTTAAATTCTTAAATTCTTAAATTCTTAAATTCTTAAATTCTTAAATTCTTAAATTCTTAAATTCTTAAATTCTTAAATTCTTAAATTCTTAAATTCTTAAATTCTTAAATTCTTAAATTCTTAAATTCTTAAATTCTTAAATTCTTAAATTCTTAAATTCTTAAATTCTTAAATTCTTAAATTCTTAAATTCTTAAATTCTTAAATTCTTAAATTCTTAAATTCTTAAATTCTTAAATTCTTAAATTCTTAAATTCTTAAATTCTTAAATTCTTAAATTCTTAAATTCTTAAATTCTTAAATTCTTAAATTCTTAAATTCTTAAATTCTTAAATTCTTAAATTCTTAAATTCTTAAATTCTTAAATTCTTAAATTCTTAAATTCTTAAATTCTTAAATTCTTAAATTCTTAAATTCTTAAATTCTTAAATTCTTAAATTCTTAAATTCTTAAATTCTTAAATTCTTAAATTCTTAAATTCTTAAAAAATTCTTAAATTCTTAAATTCTTAAATTCTTAAATTCTTAAATTCTTAAATTCTTAAATTCTTAAATTCTTAAATTATTAAATTCTTAAATTCTTAAATTCTTAAATTCTTAAATTCTTAAATTCTTAAATTCTTAAATTCTTAAATTCTTAAATTCTTAAATTCTTAAATTCTTAAATTCTTAAATTCTTAAATTCTTAAATTCTTAAATTCTTAAATTCTTAAATTCTTAAATTCTTAAATTCTTAAATTCTTAAATTCTTAAATTCTTAAATTCTTAAATTCTTAAATTCTTAAATTCTTAAATTCTTAAATTCTTAAATTCTTAAATTCTTAAATTCTTAAATTCTTAAATTCTTAAATTCTTAAATTCTTAAATTCTTAAATTCTTAAATTCTTAAATTCTTAAATTCTTAAATTCTTAAATTCTTAAATTCTTAAATTCTTAAATTCTTAAATTCTTAAATTCTTAAATTCTTAAATTCTTAAATTCTTAAATTCTTAAATTCTTAAATTCTTAAATTCTTAAATTCTTAAATTCTTAAATTCTTAAATTCTTAAATTCTTAAATTCTTAAATTCTTAAATTCTTAAATTCTTAAATTCTTAAATTCTTAAATTCTTAAATTCTTAAATTCTTAAATTCTTAAATTCTTAAATTCTTAAATTCTTAAATTCTTAAATTCTTAAATTCTTAAATTCTTAAATTCTTAAATTCTTAAATTCTTAAATTCTTAAATTCTTAAATTCTTAAATTCTTAAATTCTTAAATTCTTAAATTCTTAAATTCTTAAATTCTTAAATTCTTAAATTCTTAAATTCTTAAATTCTTAAATTCTTAAATTCTTAAATTCTTAAATTCTTAAATTCTTAAATTCTTAAATTCTTAAATTCTTAAATTCTTAAATTCTTAAATTCTTAAATTCTTAAATTCTTAAATTCTTAAATTCTTAAATTCTTAAATTCTTAAATTCTTAAATTCTTAAATTCTTAAATTCTTAAATTCTTAAATTCTTAAATTCTTAAATTCTTAAATTCTTAAATTCTTAAATTCTTAAATTCTTAAATTCTTAAATTCTTAAATTCTTAAATTCTTAAATTCTTAAATTCTTAAATTCTTAAATTCTTAAATTCTTAAATTCTTAAATTCTTAAATTCTTAAATTCTTAAATTCTTAAATTCTTAAATTCTTAAATTCTTAAATTCTTAAATTCTTAAATTCTTAAATTCTTAAATTCTTAAATTCTTAAATTCTTAAATTCTTAAATTCTTAAATTCTTAAATTCTTAAATTCTTAAATTCTTAAATTCTTAAATTCTTAAATTCTTAAATTCTTAAATTCTTAAATTCTTAAATTCTTAAATTCTTAAATTCTTAAATTCTTAAATTCTTAAATTCTTAAATTCTTAAATTCTTAAATTCTTAAATTCTTAAATTCTTAAATTCTTAAATTCTTAAATTCTTAAATTCTTAAATTCTTAAATTCTTAAATTCTTAAATTCTTAAATTCTTAAATTCTTAAATTCTTAAATTCTTAAATTCTTAAATTCTTAAATTCTTAAATTCTTAAATTCTTAAATTCTTAAATTCTTAAATTCTTAAATTCTTAAATTCTTAAATTCTTAAATTCTTAAATTCTTAAATTCTTAAATTCTTAAATTCTTAAATTCTTAAATTCTTAAATTCTTAAATTCTTAAATTCTTAAATTCTTAAATTCTTAAATTCTTAAATTCTTAAATTCTTAAATTCTTAAATTCTTAAATTCTTAAATTCTTAAATTCTTAAATTCTTAAATTCTTAAATTCTTAAATTCTTAAATTCTTAAATTCTTAAATTCTTAAATTCTTAAATTCTTAAATTCTTAAATTCTTAAATTCTTAAATTCTTAAATTCTTAAATTCTTAAATTCTTAAATTCTTAAATTCTTAAATTCTTAAATTCTTAAATTCTTAAATTCTTAAATTCTTAAATTCTTAAATTCTTAAATTCTTAAATTCTTAAATTCTTAAATTCTTAAATTCTTAAATTCTTAAATTCTTAAATTCTTAAATTCTTAAATTCTTAAATTCTTAAATTCTTAAATTCTTAAATTCTTAAATTCTTAAATTCTTAAATTCTTAAATTCTTAAATTCTTAAATTCTTAAATTCTTAAATTCTTAAATTCTTAAATTCTTAAATTCTTAAATTCTTAAATTCTTAAATTCTTAAATTCTTAAATTCTTAAATTCTTAAATTCTTAAATTCTTAAATTCTTAAATTCTTAAATTCTTAAATTCTTAAATTCTTAAATTCTTAAATTCTTAAATTCTTAAATTCTTAAATTCTTAAATTCTTAAATTCTTAAATTCTTAAATTCTTAAATTCTTAAATTCTTAAATTCTTAAATTCTTAAATTCTTAAATTCTTAAATTCTTAAATTCTTAAATTCTTAAATTCTTAAATTCTTAAATTCTTAAATTCTTAAATTCTTAAATTCTTAAATTCTTAAATTCTTAAATTCTTAAATTCTTAAATTCTTAAATTCTTAAATTCTTAAATTCTTAAATTCTTAAATTCTTAAATTCTTAAATTCTTAAATTCTTAAATTCTTAAATTCTTAAATTCTTAAATTCTTAAATTCTTAAATTCTTAAATTCTTAAATTCTTAAATTCTTAAATTCTTAAATTCTTAAATTCTTAAATTCTTAAATTCTTAAATTCTTAAATTCTTAAATTCTTAAATTCTTAAATTCTTAAATTCTTAAATTCTTAAATTCTTAAATTCTTAAATTCTTAAATTCTTAAATTCTTAAATTCTTAAATTCTTAAATTCTTAAATTCTTAAATTCTTAAATTCTTAAATTCTTAAATTCTTAAATTCTTAAATTCTTAAATTCTTAAATTCTTAAATTCTTAAATTCTTAAATTCTTAAATTCTTAAATTCTTAAATTCTTAAATTCTTAAATTCTTAAATTCTTAAATTCTTAAATTCTTAAATTCTTAAATTCTTAAATTCTTAAATTCTTAAATTCTTAAATTCTTAAATTCTTAAATTCTTAAATTCTTAAATTCTTAAATTCTTAAATTCTTAAATTCTTAAATTCTTAAATTCTTAAATTCTTAAATTCTTAAATTCTTAAATTCTTAAATTCTTAAATTCTTAAATTCTTAAATTCTTAAATTCTTAAATTCTTAAATTCTTAAATTCTTAAATTCTTAAATTCTTAAATTCTTAAATTCTTAAATTCTTAAATTCTTAAATTCTTAAATTCTTAAATTCTTAAATTCTTAAATTCTTAAATTCTTAAATTCTTAAATTCTTAAATTCTTAAATTCTTAAATTCTTAAATTCTTAAATTCTTAAATTCTTAAATTCTTAAATTCTTAAATTCTTAAATTCTTAAATTCTTAAATTCTTAAATTCTTAAATTCTTAAATTCTTAAATTCTTAAATTCTTAAATTCTTAAATTCTTAAATTCTTAAATTCTTAAATTCTTAAATTCTTAAATTCTTAAATTCTTAAATTCTTAAATTCTTAAATTCTTAAATTCTTAAATTCTTAAATTCTTAAATTCTTAAATTCTTAAATTCTTAAATTCTTAAATTCTTAAATTCTTAAATTCTTAAATTCTTAAATTCTTAAATTCTTAAATTCTTAAATTCTTAAATTCTTAAATTCTTAAATTCTTAAATTCTTAAATTCTTAAATTCTTAAATTCTTAAATTCTTAAATTCTTAAATTCTTAAATTCTTAAATTCTTAAATTCTTAAATTCTTAAATTCTTAAATTCTTAAATTCTTAAATTCTTAAATTCTTAAATTCTTAAATTCTTAAATTCTTAAATTCTTAAATTCTTAAATTCTTAAATTCTTAAATTCTTAAATTCTTAAATTCTTAAATTCTTAAATTCTTAAATTCTTAAATTCTTAAATTCTTAAATTCTTAAATTCTTAAATTCTTAAATTCTTAAATTCTTAAATTCTTAAATTCTTAAATTCTTAAATTCTTAAATTCTTAAATTCTTAAATTCTTAAATTCTTAAATTCTTAAATTCTTAAATTCTTAAATTCTTAAATTCTTAAATTCTTAAATTCTTAAATTCTTAAATTCTTAAATTCTTAAATTCTTAAATTCTTAAATTCTTAAATTCTTAAATTCTTAAATTCTTAAATTCTTAAATTCTTAAATTCTTAAATTCTTAAATTCTTAAATTCTTAAATTCTTAAATTCTTAAATTCTTAAATTCTTAAATTCTTAAATTCTTAAATTCTTAAATTCTTAAATTCTTAAATTCTTAAATTCTTAAATTCTTAAATTCTTAAATTCTTAAATTCTTAAATTCTTAAATTCTTAAATTCTTAAATTCTTAAATTCTTAAATTCTTAAATTCTTAAATTCTTAAATTCTTAAATTCTTAAATTCTTAAATTCTTAAATTCTTAAATTCTTAAATTCTTAAATTCTTAAATTCTTAAATTCTTAAATTCTTAAATTCTTAAATTCTTAAATTCTTAAATTCTTAAATTCTTAAATTCTTAAATTCTTAAATTCTTAAATTCTTAAATTCTTAAATTCTTAAATTCTTAAATTCTTAAATTCTTAAATTCTTAAATTCTTAAATTCTTAAATTCTTAAATTCTTAAATTCTTAAATTCTTAAATTCTTAAATTCTTAAATTCTTAAATTCTTAAATTCTTAAATTCTTAAATTCTTAAATTCTTAAATTCTTAAATTCTTAAATTCTTAAATTCTTAAATTCTTAAATTCTTAAATTCTTAAATTCTTAAATTCTTAAATTCTTAAATTCTTAAATTCTTAAATTCTTAAATTCTTAAATTCTTAAATTCTTAAATTCTTAAATTCTTAAATTCTTAAATTCTTAAATTCTTAAATTCTTAAATTCTTAAATTCTTAAATTCTTAAATTCTTAAATTCTTAAATTCTTAAATTCTTAAATTCTTAAATTCTTAAATTCTTAAATTCTTAAATTCTTAAATTCTTAAATTCTTAAATTCTCACCTTCTTAAAATCTTTAATTTTTGGAAGAAAATATTTCAAATATTGGAAATGCAGTTTGTTTCCGAATTATTCGAAATTATGTGTGGAATATGGAAAACAATCTGTATTAAAATTCATAGATTTTGAATTTTTAGAATTTCGAAATCTAAAATTCAATCATATTCAAATTTTACATTTTGGTTTTTTGAGCTTATATTTTCGAAGTTAAATTTCATTTATTAGATTTTTAAATTTTGTTTATATTAGTTTATAATTTTCTATTTCGTTTATATTGCTCAAAATTATTGTAGTGTCCCTCTAATTCGCAAAAATAATTTTTTGGTGACACTTTTCTTGACGTCTCTTTAGGTATTTTTTAAAAGGATTTTTTGCTATCATTCCTTCAAACATAAAACGAGTTTCATTTTTTTATCAAATACTTTCTGTATTAGTTTTTTCTTTGGAAATAATGTTTCTTGAATGTTTGTCGCGATTTTTTTTATATGGCGTGAATTTCGCGCGGATTGAGGTTTCGGTCAGCGCGGATTTGGCGCGGATTTTCTTTCGACTTTCCCGTAACAACCCTGCATGTCCACTAGTTTCTTGATCCGGAACAGTCAGAACGGATTTCCGTTGGCCACTTGGCAACATCTAATTCTGATTTCAAGTAAATTCTGAATTTTTACAGGAATATGTTTTTGAAAACATGATAAAAATTTCAAATGTTCACTGGTTCCCTAATCCGGATTATTTAAAGCGGGTTCCTGTTGGTCACCTGGCCACATTTCTGATTGTAATTTTGAATTAATTCTGCTATTTCTAGAAAACTAGAAAATTTCCTAATTAAATTATGCTTTTTTTAAATCAATAAACATTTCAAGTGACTACTGGTTCCCTGATCCGGAACATTCAAAATGGGTTTCCATTGGCCACTTGGAAACATTTCTTATTCTGTTTTCAAATAAATTTTGATTTTTTCCAAAAAAATTAAAAAAATCAGTAAAATAAATATATTTTTTTTAAATAATAAAAATTGTGACAAGTCAAAACAGGTTCTCGTTGGCCACTTGAAAACATTTTCAATTCTGATTTCAAATAAATTTAGATTTTCCGAGAAATCTAGAAAATTTCATAATTGAAATATGCTTTATAAAATAAATAACAAAAAAAAAGTCAAGTGAACACTGGTTCCCTGATCCGGAACAGTTGGCCACTTGGCAACATTTTTATGTCTAATTTTAAATTTATTCTAAATTTTTCAGGAATTTAAAAATTTCATTCATTAAAATAAGCATTTTTAAAGTTAATAAAAAAAATTCAAGTGTCCTCTGGTTCCCTGATTCAAATCATTCAGAACGGATTCCGTCGGCCACTTGCCTAATTCTGATTTCAAATATGTTCTGAATTTTTAAAGGAAATTTAAAATTTTAAGATTTTAAGTGGAATTTTTGAATGTCATTTATTAAAATATGCTTTATTAAAATTAATAAAAAAAAATTCAAGTGTCTTCTGGTTCCCTGATCCGGGTCAATCTGAACGGGTTCCAGATGACCACTTAGTAACATATTTAATTCTGATTTTAAATAAATTCTGAATTTTTACAGGAATTTTAAAATTTCATTAATCAAAATATGTTTTTGAAAACTTGATAAAAATTTCAAATATTCACTGGTTCCTTAATCCGGATCAATTAAAACGGATTCCTGTTTGTCACCTGGCCACATTTCTGATTCTGATTTGAATTAATTCTGATTTTTCTAGAAAACTAGAAAATTTCTTAATTAATATATGCTTTTTTCTAAATTAATAAACATTTCAAGTGACCACTGGTTCCCTGATCCGGAACATTCAGAACGGGTTCCCGTTGGCCATTTGGAAACATTTCTAATTCTGATTTCAAATAAACCACTATATTTTTTAAATTAATAAAAATTGTGACCAGTTACTTGGCCACTTGGCATCATTTCTGATGCTGATTTCAAATAAATTTAGATTTTTCTAGAAATCTCAAAAATTTCTTAGTGAAAATATGCTTAATAAAATAAACAAAAAAGTCAAGTTTTTAAAATTAATTAAAAATTCAAGTTTCCTCTGGTAACATGATCCGAAACAATCAGAACGAGTTCCCGTAGGCCACTTGGCAATATTTCTAATTCTGATATCGAATATGTTCTTAATTTTTACAAGAATTTTTAAATTTCATTAATCTAAATATGTTTTTTGAAAACTTGATAAAAATATTTTAATGTTCCCTGGTTCCCTAATCCAGAACATTTAAAACGGGTTCCTGTTGGTTACCTGGCCATATTTCTGATTCTGATTTTAATTAATTCTGATTTTTCTAGAAAACTAGAAAACTTCCCAATTAAATTATGCTATTTTAAATTAATACACATTTTAAGTGACCACTGGTTCCCTGATCCGGAATATTCAGAACGGGTTCCCGTTGGCCACTTGGCCACATTTCTGATTCTGATTTCGGATTAATTCATATTTTTTCCAGAAACCTTGAAAATTTCTTAATAAAAAACTGCCTTTAAAATTAAAAAAAATGTCAAGTGTCCACTGGTTCCATGATCCGGAACATTCAGAACAGGTTACCGTTGGCCACTTGGCCACATTTCTGATTTTGATTTTGAATCAATTTAGATTTTTTCCAGATACATTGAAAATGTCTTAATAAAAACTGCTTCATAAAATTAATAAAAAAAAATAATTTCCACAGGTTCCCTGATCCGGAACATTCAGAGCAGGTTCCCGTTGGCCACTTGGCCATGTTTTTGTGGTAATATGAATATGAAGTAGCAAAGAATGCTTCAACAACACTTTTATTTATATCTGTCAGACACATTGGAATTGTGAAAATATTGCTTAATTTTTTCCGGAGTTTCCGGATCCGGATTCACCGGAACCGGTTCTCAATGGCCACCTTTTCAATTAAACACCTTCAAACATGCTGGGACCAACATTTTTGTTAGTTTGTATGGATTGTTTCATGCTATAGTGCGTTCACTTCGCATTAAGAGCAAAAAACTTCAAAATTTTGAAGTTTTTGCACAGTTTTGGCCAATATTCCGGATTTCCTCCGGAACCGGTTACAGGAACCGGCCAATGGGACCAAATCTTGAGTTTTTCTAACAATTTACCGTCGAATGACACCGGAAGCGTCCAAAAAGACCTAATTGATCAAAAGTTACAGAGAAAACAAAATAAAAAATATTTTCCGACGGGGGGTGATTCATATGCAAAACTTCTGCATTGAATATCTCGAGTTAGGATAACAATAAAAATATGCGCCAGGTTGCATTTTGTTCGGGAAGCCGATCCCTAGAGGAGCATTTTTTTTCGTGCTGCCAAAAAATAAAAAAAATATTTTGTTACGCTGTGTAATTTATCTACCATATTTCAAAAACATTTTTTTATTTTAATTTTTTTAAGTGTTTTAAAATACTCTGACCATTTTTATTCACTTTGTAGTCATTTTTGATCCGAAATACAAACTTTTTGTTTTGTTAAACTAAACTGATTATCAGTTGGAAAAATGAAAAGCTATTTGATTTTAGTATAGTTTTTTAATTAAATATTTGTCACAAGAAAAAATCAAAATAAGTTAAGTTAATAAGTTTCATGGAACAAATGTTTTTCGAATTTCACCAATAAAAAATAAAAAAATAAAATGAACAGAGAACAGTAAAAAATTTAAAAATAAATATATATTTTTAATAACAGTCTAATACGAGTGAGTGAATTATTTTGCACTGTTCAGATAATAGTATTTGATCAAATTGTTTTAATACCGTAATCTGGGGTGAATTGAGTTGGGACCATGTTTTGCGCAATATAAAATAGACTTAAATAATTGTTAAATTTAAGCTTAAATTTATTTTGATTTTTCGTGAAAAAAATTTCAGTCAATATTGAGATATTTAGAAAATGTATGATTGCTAAACAATTGGACTGATGTGAAATGTATTTCAAAAACGCATTTTTTAATCAAATGTTGAACCCTTGGTTTGTGATTTGAACTCTCGGGTCGAGAATATAAACTTCAAAAAATATTTCGAAGGCTGATAAGCAAAAACAAATTTAAAAAGATTTTTATAATTTGTAAAAATAAATAAAAATAAAGATCAAATCTCTCAGTCCTCGATATCATTCCCCGCGAAAGAAAGCTAAAACAGGAGCGAACCCAGTTTCAGCGCCTTTATTAATGCTCCCAATAACAGATTTGACAGCGCCATTAAAAAGTCACGACCACTGCCACACTGGCCACGACTACCGTTCAATTGGAGCTCAGGCCACCGAAACCGAAACAGTGGTGATCATTTCCGGCAGCATTTCGAGGACATTCGGGTGGTAGTGTAGACATTGAGCATTAGGGTGGTTCTTTTTAAATTTAATAGCATTTAGAAAATTTAAAACTTTTCTTTAAATTTTACATTTGTTATCCAGAATTCAAAAATATAGCTTGATTTGAAAAAAAAAGCAAAAAGAACCTACGAATACAGTTGCGGCAAAATTTCTATTCTAAATGATAAAGTAAAACTTTTCAACATTAAAATTCAGGACCTCTCCCAAGAAGGAACTTGAAACCCCAAGAAACCGCCCGGGTCGCACGCCGGAGATTAATGTCCCCGTGGCCTGGAAATGGGAACACACCAATCCGCGACGGTGTGGAGTGTCTCGCGAGCCCCCTCCGGTAAATGGTATCGATTTTTCATCAATAAATGTGTTGTTGTGTGTGCAGTACATGTCTCTGAGAGGTCTCTGCCTGGTCGGGGCCTGTTTCGGGGGCCACCTCATGGCCCCCCTGGCAACGCGACCTCGATTCGCGAGCAAAAATAAAACCATCATTTCATCTTGTTTTCCATTCAAAGATGACCAATGGCGAACACTGGAAAGTAGGGGAAGTTGGGGTCTTAACTTTATTATTCTTTCCTTGTAAAGATTTTTTGAAATCCGCTTCAAATTTAAATTTTTTGATGTTTGGCATTTTTTTAAAGATATAATTCAAAGCTTGAAAAAGCCATTGCCAACTCCAAGTCTCCCCTACCAAGGTGGCCCCACAGTATCTCTACTGGTTTCTACTGTTTAGGCTCGGTTCCAAGCGCGGGAGGAAATCGATTATGATGAATGAGCATCAGTGGCAGCAGCAGCAATAGTCCGGGGGACTCCCTGCGTTACTATTTCAACAAGACGCGGAATCGTGAAGTGTTGAAAATAGTCGGCGGTTGGCACTAGCCCAGACTCGGTGTGCCCCGAAGGGTCTGGCCAAGTTTCCTCCTCTTGTGAGAGTGAGATGTAGGTTATGTGATTAAATATTCATAAAACATAAAATAATAAAAAGGTACACTTCTCGGATGCAAACGGGGCGCTCGGACGCCGGAGTGGTGTTATTTTTGCAGTTTCGTCGAGGAAGAGTTGCGACTACCTGCCAGCAAGCTGCACTTCAGTGGGAGGGCGAGGGGTGGTTCTCAAGATCGATAGAAAAATAAGGGTCACGGAATAAAATTGTGTGTCAAAACGGGATAACGATGAAGGGTCTGGGCGCTGGCTCGGGTCTTGTGGGCATGCATCAATATAATGGGAAATAAATGCAAAATCATGTAGAACTCTTCAAATAGTGTGGTAGGTTGAAGTTTCTTGAGAGTTATGCATCATTAAGGGGAGAGAGATTTTTTTGCATCAACACCTTTAATGATATTTCAAGCTTTTCTGACATTTGATTCAAATTATAAAAAAAATAAAAGTTAAAAACAAATACTAAATGTGAATTATTCAGTAAATAGTCGCAACTTTTAATTTTCAATACATCATAAATTCGAACCAGATTGTTGTTTTTCTTGTATCCAATTTAAAAAATAATTTAGACAAAAAAAATAAATTAAACTGTAAAAAAAATTAAACTTGTCGTATTTATGATCTGTTTGAGCTCGAGGGAGGAGGTTAGAAAAAAAAACTAAATTATGATGTCGTGTCTAGTTTTAGAATTATAAGCTTAAAATAAAAAAAAAACTTACCAAGTTCACATAAAATTCAGAAAAACACTGGCTTACAAAAATCTAAAAGAATGAATGGGGAAAGGGGATGAAAGTGATAAATAAGTTTCAGGAATCGCATCAAAATCAAGATGCTTGAAATAAACTTTGAGTTTTAAAATGTTTTTATTTACATTTCAATAAAACCAAACATTCATTTTTTATTCTTTTTGTTGTTTGTTTTTTCTTATGAGGCAAAAAGTCATTCAAACTGTCCAAAAAATTCTGTTCTGTCAAAATTTGATTATTTTAGCTGATACTTAAAAAATCTGGAATCTCCAGAATTATCTGGCAACCCTGCTTAGTTTATGAAGAAGAAGGTATATGGTTTGTAGTGTATTCATGAACATATTTTCTGGATTTTTACGTCTTTTTCGACCTGTGGTCTCAAAATTCAAAATAAGTTAAAATAAGCCTAATTTTTTTTTTAACTTAAGAAAAGTTTTTAATTGTATTGTACATAATTCACAATCGATTGTAAAAGTCTTTCCAACCAATTTTTTTTTGGGCAATTTTGGTGCATTGAGAGAAAACTTGAAATGAAATTGGCAGTGGTTTTTTTTTGCTAAAAAAATCGAATAATAAATAAACGAACAATAAATACATTTTTTTTCAATTTATAGGCACCAAATAATTCTACGACCGTTTGTCAATTTTCTATGCCAAGATTTTCAAATTTTTAAGGTATGGCAAAGAAACTTCAAAAATAATGTGCGCCTCGAGATTTAAAGAAATTAACTTATTTTGTTTAAATTGCGTATAATTTCAAAAATAAAAAGATATAGTATTTCCATATGGAAGGAAGGAGGGACAAACAAAATTGATAAATATGACTCATACCTTACATTAAAAAGAAATAATTGAGCAACATGAATTAATTTCAAATCAAAAAAGGAACTGTAGTTTTTTCGCTGTATAAGAAAAAAAAATAGTTCAGAAAATATTTGAACCTATTTCATCTGATAGAAAGAACAAATTTTGGGTAGAATTTTTAATCCCTAAAATAATATGTTATATTACTACTTTTTACGTGTAACGTAACTATTATAACATATTGGAGGTAAAATTTTCTACAAAAAAAACTTAATTTTAAATCAATCTCATTTAACTTTTTCAGTAACAAACTTTTTACATCTGTTTTAAAAAGTTTTAAAAATTATCAACCTGTGAAAATGATATTTAAAAATTTGTTGCAAGTGCTTATTTTTTTTATTTCTGCAAATTAGGCGTCAACCATAAAGTATGTCACGCTAAAATCGGCCAAAATTAACCCTCCCCCCTCCCCCCTATGTCACACTTTGTCACGCTGGCTCTGAACCCCCCTCGAAAAGTACGTCACGTTTTATGGAACCCCCCCTCCCACTATCTTGTTTTTTGTACAATTTTAGCATGATTTCGAATCGAGAAAGTTTTAAATTTTTACAGGTATCATCAATAAGGCTTCATCCATAAAGTACGTCACGCTTAAATCAGCCAAAATTTACCCCCCCCCCCCTCCCCCCCTTTGTCACGCTTTTCCTATACTTATAACATGCAATGTCACACTTGCTCAGACCCCCCCTCCCCCCCTAGAGCGTGACATACTTTATGGATGACGCCTAACTCTGTTTCTTAAAGCCTTGAATAGTGATTGATTTATGAGTTAAGTTTATCAAACATCAATCTTTTTAAGCTATTTTTGCAGAATGAATTTTCAGTATTAATGAAATAGTCTAGCGTGACGTCACAGTCTCACGTACCCCCCCTCTTCCCCTTGTCACACTTTGTCACACTTGCGACAACCCCCCCTCCCCCCCTAGAGCGTGACGTACTTTATGGATGACGCCTTAACAAAAATTATTATTTTGATTCACAATGTTTTAAAACAGGGATGATAAAAATGAAAATTAATGTCGAATTGGGAGATGTGAATTTCATGGTGTTATGCCATTATTTTTTCTTGATTTATGCCTAAATTGTTTATTTACATCAGAAAAACGAAACTATTGGCACTACGCCCCCCGGGGCATGGCCTTCCTCTAACGTGGGATTTCTGCTCCAGCGCCTCTGACGAGACAGGAGAAACCGGGACCGACGTTTTACTTCACCATCCGATAGAAGCTCAGTGGATAAGGCGGGAATCGAACCCACGTCTCATAGCATCATCGGGATCGGCAGCCGAAGCCGCTACCCCTGCCGCTACCCCTATCTTATTTACATCAGATAACAGGTAAATTTACTTATATTCGAAGGTACCGTTATCAGGGGTGACATTGGGTCTGGGGGGTGAGATTGGGTCATACAAAAATGCTGAAATTTGTATGACCCAATCTCACCCCCAGACCTAATGTCATCCCTGATGACGGTAATCATGAAGATGACGAAAGGCGAAATACGATCAAATCTTTATCAATTTGAATGGAATCAAGAAATAATTATAAAAATATATTTTTCTTCAAACCTGAAATATTTTTTTTCATTAAATCAAAATAAGTTTAGTTTAGTTGTTTTTTACATTTAACATTGGTGAAGTAAATTTTCATTTTCCATTTAAAAATGTGTAAAATTCTTTGATAAAGCAAACCCGGATAAAAAATTACCATTTGATTACCATATTGGATCATACAATGATACTTTGAGAAATGGTAACTATTTGTGAAATCGTTTTTCAATTTCCCAAAATTAAAATTTAACTATATTAAACTATTTGTGAACTGTTTGATTTAAGGTTACTTTTTGCCAAATAGTACTTAAACCGTTTATTTACCATACAACAAACAGTTTTTTGACGAAAATAGTACTGAGTTTTTTAAGATTACCATTGCTAACCACCCTTATGCCAGATGGTTAAACCATTTGTGAGATAGTAAAAAATCATGCCAACCATATAAATACCATTTCTAAAATAGTAGTCAAACATTTTTGGAAATGGTAGTAACAATATACTCGCATAAAAAAGTACCATATCAAAACTTTTTCTCATATGGTAATTGAACTTTAAACTATATTGTTACTACCATTTCCTAAAATGTTTGACTACTATTTTAGAAATGGTTTATATATGGTTGGCATGAATTTTTACTATCTCTCAAATGGTTTAACCATCTGGCATAACGGTGGTTAGCAATGGTAACCTTAAAAAACTCAGTACTATTTTCGTCTAAAAACTGTTTGTTTTATGGTTAAGAAATGGTTTAAGTACTATTTGGCAAAAAGTAACCTTAAAACAAACAGTTTACAAATAGTTTAATATAGTTAAATTTTAATTTTGGGAATTTGTAAAAACGATTTCACAAATAGTTACCATTTCTCAAAGTGTCATTGTATGATCCAATATGGTAATCAAATGGTAATTTTTTATCCAAGGTAGTTTAAAGTTCAATTACCATATGAAAAAAAGTTTTTATATGGTACTTTTTTATGCGGGAAACACTCTGAAAATGTGTCACAAATGGTTTTCAATAATAATTTAACGATATTCGACTGTTATATTAATTTTAAACATACATTTTCGGATATCTTTGCTGCCATTTTCAGTATTTTCAAATTATTATGAATCGTCTAGTATTGAAAGGCTTAAAAGCATTAGGGCTGGTTAAAATGTTTTTTTTTGAGCAATTCGAAATATTTAATATTTCCTTAAAGGAGTAAAATAACTTTATTCAGAGCTTAGAGTCTTTTACATATGAAAAGCAATTTCAGCATTTTCATCCCTCACACCTCATAACAGCTGACAGCTAACCTTTCCCGTTGACTGGCCCAGCTCTTCTTCCGTGGTCATCTCTCTCTCTTCTAAAACCCATCTCCATCCCATCCCATTCCACGCCAAATCCTTGTTCCTGCTTTCAAACGTCAACTTAGCGCTCAACCCCTCAAAGTCTAACCTATTCGTGCACAGAGAGTGCATCTGCGTAGCAGAGTGAAGAACCCAACGTTAAGCTCACTTTCGTCCAGCTGCGCAGATCGACACTAAGCATGATTAATAACATCAGCCGCAGTCGCTTCCAGCGCCCAGATAGATTCATCCCACGGTTTCCCAATGCTCAATGGCGTGCCCGGTTCGATAGTTTTAATCGCTTTCTAATGAGTTACGACGACGACGATCGCGCTCCAGTTGGCCAATTGCAAATCCTCTGCGAGAGGTGCTTCCACTTTCTCGAAAACTGTCATATTGCATTGCCAGTTTTCCGAACCTCCACCACCCTCTTAGCAGCTGAACCTGAAACACCCCATGCGGCTCAAGTGGGTGGCTTGTGGGAAGATCTGGATATCTGGAATGTGTAACGTATGCCGACGCCACAGCTGCATACCGCGCCGAGAGGACGCGACTCGGCTCTCTCACCGGGATTATGACCTCTGCACGGTCGGGGAACTGGTCCAAAATGGAAATAAAATGCACAATTTTAGTGTGTACATTGCCCTGCCGCCACTGCCGCACGAGGACGTGGAACTGATGGGATTGACGGGGTAAACTAAGAAGAGACTAAGTTAGTGACTCAAATTGTGACTAAAAATGCCAATGAAACTGCCTCTGAAACTTTCAATGAAATTGTGACTGAAACTGCCTCTAAAACTGCCACTGAAAATGTGACTGAAACTGCTTCTGAAACTACCAACGAAAATATGATTGAAACTGTCACTGAAACTGCCCCTAAAACTGTCACTGAGAATGTGACTGAAACTGCTTCTGAAACTACCAATGAAAATGTGATTTAAACTGTCACTGAAACTGCCTCTAAAACTGCCACTGAAATTGTGACTGAAACTACCAAAGAAAATGTGACTGAAACTGACACTGAAACTACCACTGAAATTGTGACTGAAATTGCCACTGAAATGTGAAACTGCCTGAAACTGCCGCGGAACTGCCTCTAAAATTGCCACTGAAATTGTGACTGAAACTGCCTCTGAAACTACCAATGCAACTGCCATTGAAATTGCCTCTAAAACTGCCTCTGAAACTGCTTCTGAAACTGCCACTGAAATTGTGACTGAAACTGCCTTTGAAACTACCAATGAAACTGTAACTGAATCTGCATTTAAAACTGTCACTTAAGTTATTACTGAAACTGCTTCTGAAACTATCAATGAAAATGTGATTGAAACTACCACTGAAATGTGACTGAAACTGCCGCGGAAACTGCCACTGAAATTGTGACTGAAACTTTCTTCGAAACTACCAATGAAAATGTGACTGTAATTGCCACAGAAATGTGAAACTGCCGCGGAAACAGCTTCTAAAGTTGCCCTTGAAATGAACTGAAACTGCCTCTGAAACTACCAATGAAACTGCCACTGAAACTGCCTCTAAAACTGCCACTGAAATTGTGACTGAAACTGCTTCTGAAACTGCCACTGAATTTGTTTCTAAAACTGCCTCAGAAACTACCAATGAAACTGCCACTGAAATTGTGACTGCTTCTGAAACTGCCACTGAAATTGTGGCTGAAACTGCCTCTGAAACTACCAATGAAACTGCCACTGAAACTGCCTCTAAAACCGCCACTGAAATTATGACTGAAACTGCTAAACTGCAAAACTGCTTCTGAAACTATCAATGAAAATGTGATGGTAACTGCCAATGAAATTGTGACTGAAACTGCCTCTATAATTACCAATGTAAATTTGACTGAAACTGCCACCGAAATTGTGACTGAAGCTGCCTCTGAAAGTGAATTTAAAACTGCCACTGAAATTGGTACTGGAATTGTGACTGAAACTGCCAATGATACCGTCTCTAAAACTGCCAATCAAACTGTGATTATAAAGTTCTGTTTTAGAAAAAAGCCCTTTAAAAATTTCACCAAAATTTATTTTGATTTTGCCACTAAAAATATCACTGAAACTGTTACTGAAATTGCCTCTTAAACTGTCTCTGAAACTGCCACTAATTCAGAAACTGAACAGAAACAGAAACTGAAACTCTCAAAGAAAATGCCACTGAAATTGCTACAGATTCTGCCTATGAAACTGTTACTGAAATTGAGACTGTTACTGCCAATGAAACTGCCTCTGAAACTGCCTCTGGAACCGCCTTTGAAATTCTGACTGAAACTGCCTCTTGAACTGCCACTGAAAATGCCAATGAAACTGCCTTTGATTCTGTCACTAAAATTGATCAAATTGGATGAAGTTGGTTTTTTTTTTCAAATAATTCATTTGAAAATCTCGTTCTGACCGGTTTTCGAGACTAATTGAACCCTTTTCACCCCATTTCTTCAACGACTTCGACAAGTCCTCCACCCCCAATTGCTCTAGTCCCGGGAGGCAGAGCCACCAGAGAAACACTGCGCGCTGTCGTGCTAGGTTCACATCGTTTAGCAAACGACGCCATGTGATATTTATTCGGTGCTGGCGGGAAGTCGAAACTTGCATAAAAGTAAAATATTTTGATAGCCCTTTGGCACTTCCTTCCGGAGGTGGACCGCAGCAGGATGTTGAGGGTTTTGGACTCTTGTGTAGAAATTAATAATGTGCCTTTTTTTTTACTTTTCAAGCCAAGTTCGCAAATATTTGAAATTGACAAAGTTTCGGCTAACTTGCTCAAAGTCATCTTCAGGGTTAGTGTTAGGTATTTTTTTGTAAGTTTCACTTAATTCTTTTTTTTCTATTTTCAAAAAACCCTCAATTAAAAATATTTGTCATTTTTTGAACTGTCTAACGAAACATGCATAAATTTGTGGTATAAAATGACCACGAATAAGTGCTGCATGAATGTATTTGCATTTTCCTCTGATTATTTCACCAGAAGAGGAGAGAGTGCTCTCGTGCACTAGTTCGTGCACGGTTCAGTTAAGTTCCCGGACTGCCAGATGCACTCTGCCAAAGTGAGAAAAGATAATCCCTATCCTTATGGGAAACTTGCCCCGCAGACCAAACGGAAAATAGAGTGGTGGGTGGAGGGGATTATGATGAAGCTTAAGGTTTGTGGCCATTTCTGGGCAACCAACTCGCGTTGGAGTGCAAAATGCGCCGCGGTCTATAAAAGGGGAAAAACGGCGTTTAAATTGAGATATGTTTAGTGAGGTTGGTTTAGGGAAGTTGTAGAGATGAGTTCGCATTAGGCGCGGGGTAAAATGGAAAACCTAAAGCAGAAATCGGATTTTGGAGCACGACCACGGGCACTTAGGGAGCAACCGAGGATTATGGGAAATGATTGAAACACCTAAAATGTTGTGTTCAATTTTGAGGAACTAGGAAAGTTTTCCTGAGAGGGGATCGTTTTTGTTTTGTTTATAGAAAATATGTCCGACTTTTTTTTCTCAATGTTAGATATCAGTTTTGAAATTTTTCTGTGCAATAATAATCTTAATTTGGTTGGATTGAAACATAGGTTTTGAAGATTTAAAAAACGATTTTTTTTTTCTATAAGGCTGATTGTAAGTTACACATATTGTAAGCCATACACATTTTTTATGTTTCAATGTTTACAGACGACTTTTGAACTAGAAAACATAATTTTGAGGAATAAGGGAACACTTTCTGATAAGGAATTGGTTTTTTATTCGCTTAGTGAAAGAATTTCCAACCTATTCCCGAAGGTTAGTCTTTTAGTTCTTCTAGTCTTCCTGAACGAGATTTAAAAAAAAAATTGAAGAAAATAATTTTAAAAAGATACAAGACATTACCTATGAACTTCAACCATTTTAAATAGCAAGATTTGCGTTACTTGATTGTCAGATTAAAACTGAAAACTTTCAATTATGATCTAATTCCAAGTTTTTGGAATCATAAAAATGAAGATATTCGGAAGTTTCTTGATGCTTGATTCAGAGTTTTTTTTTCTAGAAATTTGAAGTTTTTTTTATGTGTTTCAATAGTCACAGATTATTTTTATGACTTAATATTTTAAACAAAACGATGTTTTCTTCCTAATATTTAATAATTTGGATTTGAAAATACGATTGCATTTGCTAAACATAGAAATATTTAAAAGCTTAAGGTACACAGAAAAAATAAATTAGATTAATAATTTGGATTTGAAAATACGATTGCATTTGCTAAACATAAAAATATTTAAAAGCTTAAGGTACGCAGAAAAAATAAATTCGATTAATAATTTGGATTTGAAAATACGATTGCATTTGCTAAACATAGAAATATTTAAAAGCTTAAGGTACACAGAAAAAATAAATTAGATTTGCTCCACAAACGTAAATTTTTTTGGAGTAAATTTAAGCAAATATGGCAACGATAAAACCCATTGACACCCGAGTCTGAATTTGATGATAGAAAATATTTTAATGCGAAAATTAGTTTTTTTTTTTTTTTGCTAAATCGTTAATAACTTGTTTGGATCAAGTTGTTCAGCTTTGGTTTTTTCAGCAAAGTTACAGCATAAAATTTATGAGATTCTCATGTATGAGACTCTCTTGACAATATTTAAATAGAAATAACTGTGGACAAAATCGTAGAAAAAAATGTGTTTCTTTGTACATATTTTTTTAAGAACGAAGACTAAGACATTTTGTGGTCTTTGGTTACTTTGTGAAATAAGATTTTTTTTTGCAATATATTTCAAACATATTTAGCTTGTAGAGCCGACAAATAGAAAAATAGAACTTTTAGTTTTCATAATTCAGGAGACATTTCATTTATTTCAAATCCATAAACTTGAAACGCAAAAAATTTGCTTATTTTTTTTTCAATTTTTAAAAACTAGGCATGATTTGATAAGTGTGAATATTTTTAAAAAGACTATGAAATATTTTATTAAAGTTTCCTTATAAAACATTAAAAAATCCGGTAAATAATTGTCAAGATAGCTTGAGTAGAAATTTCAAGAAATCTTTGAAAAAAATGTTTTTCAAATCCTTAAAAAATGTACAAGTCGTAATTTTTGGGAAAGGTAATAAACTTTTACTATTTTAAGCTTTAAACGAATTGTTGGTAAAAATTGGTCTAAATTATTTTCAAATTAAATTTTAATATTTTTATTCCAGGGTGTTATACACTGTTTGCAAATGAAATCAATCCTAAAAAAATATAAAAACTTTAATTCGATTTTTTGTGTTTGATGAATTTCTCAAGAAAGTCAATGATTTAATACATTTTCTTCTAAGTAGCAAATGGTATTTTCCGTAAATATGTTTTCTAAGGAAATTTTCGGCCTAAATTGAACATTATTTTAGCATCAAAACAGCATCTTTCATAAAAAAATATAACTGCATACCTAAAATTTACATAAAATTATTTAAAAATTCCTTACCCAAAAAAAGGGGTTTTTTTAATCAAAAAATTTATTTCACTTTGAAACGAATGATTTAAGACCATCATTTTCTGGCATATATTCGCTTTTTTTGGCTCATAACTTGTCATACTTTGCCAATCAGAATATTTTTTTACAAAAAGGACTTGTTAAGCGTTGCGTTTTTTTGCAAATGGAAAGCTTTATAAAGAAAGGCTTTCCAACCTAAATTAATTTTCGAAAAATTCAAAAAGAATTGAATTTGAAAAATTTTTGATATAAAGATGAGTTCAAGACTTTCCAGACTATTAAAATAAGGATTACTTAAAAACTTGAAACATGATTGATTCATATTTTTACAATGCTTAAAACACAACATTGGAAAAATATGAAGATGTTCAAAAAACGTGTATTTTTTTTTGATACGCTCTTTGATTACACAATCTATTAAAAATGGAAAAAGCCTTTTCAAAACATTTTTGAATTATTAAATATACGTGATTCTGAGGACCTCTAAGCTTATGCTTCCCACTAAATTGAAACGAAAATGAGTTGAAATTGAAATTTAACTGAAATTGAACCCCCATGCGTTGGAAGAAACATTTGAAGCAAAACATTAACTTTAGAGGATAATTGAAGCAATATAAAATAAACTTCATTATATTTTATTCAATACTCTTCAGTTACAAGAAAAAGTGCTCCACAATCATAATCGCCAAAATCCACCCTTTTAAAAATGGAAACAAAACTTGCTCTCCAAAAGAAAGGGAAATGCTTTGCAATCGTGAGGTTCCCAAAAGGCCATCATCTGCCATCCACGGAAGAACCACTCCGAAACGGGAGGGGGAGGTGCCATTGTTTGTCGTGCTCCATAACCACCACGCGGGGGCCAAATGGGCCCTGCTACAACTTTTGTCGTGTTGTCGTTTCCAGTTGTTAATTCAAAACTAGACCATAAACCACCGCCGCCGTGTGCGTCCCTTAAAACGAAGAAAAGTTTTATCAGCGCCTTAAGCAGTATTTCATCTTGACGGCGGTTTTTTCTTCGTCGTTGAAACTCGAGCTTGTCAAGAAGTTTTAGTCCTACCATAAACTACTGTGGTAATTGCAGAAAAGAATCGTCATGTCTTATTGTAAAGTTAAAGTTCTCTCGCTCTCCAACTTGAGGTAGTAAAATGGCCCCGCACACTAAAGTGTGCAACGATAAATCACACCATAAAACGTGTACCGTAAGGCTTGCTGCGTGTGTCATTCAAATGTAATCCTCTTCACAAAGCCTCTCATTACATCAAAACACATCTTCACCCCGAACCCCGACTCAAGTCGGCGCGGAAGGCCATTTTTCTTGCCCTCGCCGAAATCGATTACCGTCCGGCGGTCTTGTTTCGGGCTTTATGACCGCGCAGATGATGGCTTTTAGCCCCTTTCTGGGACCCCGAAGGGACTCTTCCGAAGAGAGACCTTTAAGTTCCGTAAGGCACTGCCGCGATTCGTAACCAAGTGCGCGGTAATAAAACTAAATTTCATTTGCGGGCTCGCAAAGTACTTGGCGGTGACGGTGGTTTTGAACTGGAAGCGTTGCTTGAAGAGTTGAAGATGGGTTTGCGGGAGCGATCGCGTGGTTTTGAACGCACTTTTTTAAGGGGTTATGAGCATCAATTTGTAGTTTTTTTTTATTCAAAACAATGATAATTCACAATTTTAACATAACATTAACAGATATTGTAGACATTTCTGTTATTTATCAAATTGATAAGGAAAAGATTTGTTCTTAGCGCTTGTACACCACGAATTACCGTTTTTTTCATTTGAATTTTTTGAACGAGTCGTTTGTATCATTTTGGATCATTTTGGAATTATAAAAGTATTTTTATTGAAAAGAGCACACAAATCACAGAAGTTTTATTTTTGGTATTGAAATTATGAATTAAGGAATATTTTTGATTTACAAAAATTTGTGCACTTTGACAAAAAATGTGTAATGTATTTTTAATAATTTTTGCATTAGAAAATGAATTTAAAAATTTTGAATGACAATATTCTTTTTTTTTTTGCGGCAATCTTCATTTAATCAAAAATATATATCATTGGTACCAGATGGATTTCACACCATCGTAAACTCTGGTGCAAAAGTTGTCTGTTTTAGTTCCTTGAATCATAATAAATCTCGAAAATAGAAAAATACATAATTCAGGATTTTAATTTAAAGTAAAAAAAAATTATAAAAAAATCTGGATTTTTGTGTTTGCCCAATTTTAACTGAACAGCCTCAATCATAACCTGCAACTTTGCCAAAGACATCGATAAGAAAATTACTGCTTTCGATACGAATTTTCGAATATGTATTCACATATCAATTTTGTGTGACCAGCCCCTAAATTTGTGTGGAACCTTGAGTGGAAAAAAAAACTAGCAATACAAAATAGATTTTTTGACAAAAGGACTAAATTTCATCCAAAACAAAAATAGTAGTTTATGCAACAAGTTGCAAAAAGAGGATTTTTTTAGCACGAGTCGTACATTTATCCAACGAGGTTCACCGAGTTGGATAAATACGACGAGTGCTGAAAAAATCAAATTTTGCAACGAGTTCCATACAACATTTTTTTCAATTCCTAAAAACACCCATTGAGTGTAATTGTAAGTCAAATTTTCATGTATTTTGTCAATAAATCGTTTAAATCAAAAAAAATATTGAAAAGTGTTACTTTTAGAAACTAGTGTTAAAAAGTTCAACTTTTCAGCACCCATTTCAGTGCTGAAAAGTAGAACTTTTCTGCATTTATTTTGAAAAGTGTTGCTATTCGATTCTGTTATTTTTGGTACAGAAAAGTAGGCTATTTCGTCGTTCAAGAATGACAGGAAAAGCAAGTAGTTTCACGACGGAATTGCAAAAAAAATATTATGCTGGCCGAAAAATTCCTAAATCTTATTTTTTTAGTTTCATGTCAAATTAAATTTATGGCCTGTTTTTTCCATGAACCTGGTGAAAACCCTTTTTTTAAGTTACATCTTGGAATCCTTTCTATAATTATTTTTCATTTTTGAAATCGTTTTGTGAAAACTCATTATAAAGTTAACTCCAAACTAATTTTGACGTTATGCATTATTTAAAACCTTATTCTAAGCAAAACATTTAAAACAATTGAGCGTTTTTATTTTTTTTTAATTCAAAGTTTTGGTTGTTTGTTTTCGACTGGTGTGTTGGATTTTAAGATTTTTGTCTTTTGCAGTCAAATAAACAAAGTCAGAAGTTTCACCTAGAGTCGGTCTAAATTTTATTTGACTGCATTTATCAAATTTTAAACAATAATTCTAATCGGTTGGGAAATAATACAGCCTATCAAAGTATCTTAAAAAAACAGAGTTTTTGTTAAATTTTTTTTATAAAATAATAATTTAAACTTTGCTTGACAGGAAAGATCATTTGTAGAACTTAGTTTGTTCCTTTTTGCCTTTCTTACTAAAGAAAGGTATAGGTTTTACTTTAAGGCTGGACGTCATTTCCATCTTCGTAAATATGTCGATTCAGCATGAATTTTAATCGGAAAAATCGTCAAAAAATCACACTGCATCGATTTTCGACGCTTCGTCGCCGAGTCGACAAGTTGTCAAGTTGAGCTTCGAATACTGGCGCGAGGATTCTGGCGCATCTAGTTTGTGGCTCGACTTATACTCGTTTTGTAGTAGCTTGTCTACCGATGTTTCCTACAACATGTAAGATATCGTAGCTTTTCTGTTTCTTTTGCCCTGTCCGTTTTTGCATAACTGTCCAATGTTTATGCAAAAACTTTTGTGACATAGGACATTCATCCGGCTACAATCAATTTGTTTCCCATGCGCTCCTAAAATCGCCTAAATGTAGACTTCATTTTCGTAAGTTTATTTAATAGGGTTCATTGGATTCCAATAGGAGCTTTCTAAGCTTTTCATCGTTTATATCGTTTTCAAAGTTTTCAATGCTGGCGTCCAGCCTCGAAACGACGCGCCGCAATTCGCGCTGTCAAATCCCATACTGCGCGTTTTGTTTTTGTTGATCTTCTTCTTCGAATTGCATGGCATTGTTGCCGGGTATGTTTTTTATTGCACCAAAAGTGCAAAAAATCGCTGGCAACAGTGTCTGCGGCACATTCTGAAATGCCGCGCGGCGTGTACCTTTGAAAGAAACGGACAATACCAACACACAAAAGGGCTTGTACCGAAGCTTAAAACCAAAACCGCGGTGTGCGTTGTCACTGGCGCATGGGAAGCTTGCTATGATCGCGTTTGTCATAAACGCTTGTTTGATTACAAACTTACAAACATATTGTACGATTAAAAATATTCTTTTGGTGAAAATTGCGTTTTTCATTTCTTTTGGAAATCATATCATATATAATACATTGCTTTCATCATAAGACTTTCTTTTGTGCTGACGTGTTATAAATAAACAAAGTCGATGTTATGAATTGAAAAAAGTTCTACCATTGTTATATTCTTTAGTAAGAAAGGTTCTATCTCACCACAGGTGGGATTAAATCGGGTTTTTCAGGTTAAATTTGTTTAAACTGTTATCGATTTATGAAAAAAGCTAATTAATAACCATGGACATTAAACATGTCTTGATCAATAAAATTCTACATAGTGAATGAAATCAAATTTTTGTATAAATATAAAAAGTGATGTTTCAGATAATGGTTTAAATATTTTTCATTGATATATTTTTGATTATCTTTTGAATATTTACAATGTAGGAAATAAAAACTGATTAATTTCATTGGTATCCTTGTTTTGAACGTTTAATTTTTGTCGAGAATTCAGGAGGAAGTTTTAACAAAAAAAATTTTATAAAAAACTTACCAAAATGTACAGAACCGGCTGGGGCCGGATCACTCTGGAGAGTTCCGGAGGAAATCAAACACGGCGGTGTACTTAAAACACGAACTTTTATTCGCCACTCGCAGACACAACGAACTTCTCCTACGGACACTTTATTGGGAACTTAGAACATGTTATTTTCAATTTTTCTTTTTTTTAATTCTATGAAAAAAGCATTTATTATTATTTGTCATGTTTTGCTATTCTTTTTATTTTTAATCCCTTTGAATTTTGGATCAATTCGATCCATCAGACCTAAAAGAGTTGAGGCGAGGTATCAAGGATTTGTTTCGTCTTATTTGCATCTGATTAATAAAAATCAACGCTAGTTGATTTCAAAGTCAAAATTTTCTGACAAGACAAGATCGTGAGTGTTATTTAAGAAACAAAATTTAAAAACTTTCTAAAATCGTAATTTAGAAATGCGATCAAAGAGCCAGATGAAAGTGTGCTTAAGTTTTTTTTTTAAATTGCATATTTTTTTAAGTTTTTTATCATATGTTTTGCTGAAATAAAAAAAAATAGACAAAATTTGTACAGTTGACTGTTAACTATTTAAAAATCAATTTACATTGTTTATTGGAAACTTCTACACTTTTATATATTTTGAATTTTGAGATTTTTTTGTTATTTTCATAAAACCTTTTTGGTAGTAGCATTACTGCAATAATGTATGAAGTATTTTGTTATACTATTTGCATCAATGTTGGGTTTTTAAATTTGAAATTATTATTTTTTTCCTCTTTTTCACCTCCCCTTCGACCTTTACCAGAGCCAAGTGACAAAAACTTAAAATGAAATTTAGTGACCAAATTTAATTTAAATTTTATTAATACATTTAACAAGAAAATCAATTTGTATCAAGTATCCTTAAAAGAAGATCTTTATTAAAAAAATCACGATTTACGCTGTTTTGAAACTAAACTCGTTTGAAATTGCTCTGAAAGGTTATCTACAGGAAATAGTTTTGTGCACTTTTAAACGTTGAACAGTTTTTTTTTGCTCTAACTTGTTTTTTTTTGTAAATTTTATCTTGTTTTTGATTTTATCGTGGCTTTATTTTAATTAGATCATGAAAAACCTGAATAGCATTTTTAAAGCCAGTGTTTAAAAATCATATTTATTTTTTATATCATTTGTGTCGATACTTGGTAGTCATTGGCAATCAATAATTCCTCAAACTGCCCACTCCCCAAGAACTCCACTAATGAAGTCTCCAAAGTTTCCCCCCATCACTACTGCCGTCAACCACAAGTAGGAAAGATAACCCAAGCAGTGCAGTGCAGTGGTGTGGCTACGTCGTCTTCGTGGCCACAATGCCGGAAAGCAGCTGAAACTGGGCTTGGCCCTGTGGCCGGGGCCGTCCAGGAAGCCGTCTGATGTCTGATTATGTCTCGCTTGCAGAGGAAGAGATATCCCCTCTGGAGACTTCTCCTCGTTGCAGCAGCAGAACAAGCGCGCAAAAAGGCAGCTTTAAAGAAGGGATCTTGAAAAAAAGGAAAGAAAAAAAAAACGCGAGGACAGATGAAACTAGCTTCTCCAAACCGGGAAAAACGGTAGCCGATAGCACTGTGTGCTTTTTTTTTTGTTCAGAAAAGAACTGCACACTAAAGTCTGAGGTATTGATCTCCTTGATCTAGTTTGAAGAGGAAATCAACGTCTAGGGCACCGGTTCTCCAGCACGGCCCAACCGAGAAAGAAAGATGCAGAGAGTTATGTGCTAGCGTGGTTACTGTAAATAAAAGTAATTAAAGAGATTTGTTGTCTTCCGTGCTCAACTGCACCGAAGAAACTAACCTCTCCTGGACGACGACGCGATTTGCGATAGCTGTCACAATAAAGATGCAACACCTTTTTCCAATTGGGTAGCATTTATTTGCTGCAACTTCTAACTGCGAATAACTGCTCGAAGACAGCAGCTGCTGCTCTTGAGAGGGGTTGGAATAGATCTTTACGAGCTGCCCGAGCGATAGCCGCAGAGGGGTGGGCAAAAAGAATGAACTTTGATGTTTGAAACTGTAATTGCTACCACTTCTTGCGGAGGTCTCTCTCCGGGATAAGTGATGATGAGGCGACGAACACATATCTTGATAGGTTGGACGGAGGAACCGTTTCTTGGACGGAGTAGGACTTGTTGCATAAACTACTATTTCAATAATTCTTAACTTAACTGAAAAGTTATATTTGACCCTGACAAACTAAAATGCACGTTTCATACAGAAACCCCCAATCGAAAACCGCAAAGTCTGTTTACAGCTTTTAATGGGACACTTTAAGACCTTAAAACGTCTGGCTGCACCGAATGCAACCACAATCCAGCACGCCACTACCGATTCGACTTCCCCGGACCCGATAAAGTAAAAGTGTGCTCCGGTGGCCATTATTGGGAGACTCCGCGGTGAAGGTTAGCCGCCGCCGCCGCCGTTTATGGCTCTGGCAGTTTTTCCCTTTTTATAAAAGTTATTGTTTCTTTTGCGTGGATCTTAATGGAACCGCGGCAGAAGATCCACATCTTGGACTGCCTGCTCCTTAAAAAAAACGACACTCGCTCCGAAGGCTTTTCAGGGGGCCTGCGGTTTTTTGGTCAGGCCGGGCAAAAGCCATAACTCTCCCGACGATGACGTCGGCCGGTTAAAAGGTTCGGAAGGCTTTTGAAGGTTTTGTGTGCGGAGAAATGGTTTTGTTTTGGGCTGTAAACGATTTTGAGGGGTTACGTTCAAGCTGGATTTGCTTAAGGCTTTATCAATTTAGTACATTTAGCTTATTAAAAATTTTGAGCCTATTTTTACGTTTTTTGCTTGTTTTACGGAAAACAATTGGATTTCGATTAAAAATGTTTCTGCGATCTTGCAGATTTCATCTAAAAAATATGGTGTTCATAGCTCAACTAATCTTTTTTACAATGAAGTAATTGTTAATTTCAGTAACAGTTTATTTCAATTAAGATTAGTCTCATTAGATTAGTCTCAATATTCATCAGGGAATGGTGACAGATATTGCGTAAAAAAAGTGTAATATTACATCAGTAACAGATAAAGTTTCATCAGGTTTACAGTTTTACAAAAAAAATAGGTAAAATTACTAAAAAAGGAGGTTATATTCAGCCTAACAAATTTTCAACCTTCCGAAATTAAACTTTATTTTCTGTGTATGGATTTTTTACATAGAATTGAAAACAGAACAAAATTTTATGTCTGTTTATGAGTGTAACCAAATGTTTTACTCCAATCTGCTTACTCTATCGCATGACATTTCATGAAAATGATGTCTAACAATAACCATGAAAAACGTAACGAACCGGATTTCAGAATGTTTACAATAGGTACGAGAAACTTAAATAAATAAAGATCGGATTTGAAAATAAAATACATTCTACTTAATAAAAGTTACTGTCGAATTAAGAAAAAAAATTAAAATATCTCTTTCGTCAAGAACAAAAACATCTGTGTGAGATTATTCCATAATCTCGTATCTTATGTATGACCCATTTCTCAAAAATTGGATTTAAATAATTTAAAATTGATTAAACAAAAATTTCACTTATATCGCAAACAAAATGCAAATTTTGATTATTTTAAATGAATTTTGAAATTTGATTTTGAATTTTCAAAGAACAACCATAATTAAATGTCATAACAATTTAAACTCTAATAATAAATAATTAAATTTTACAAAAAAATGCCTTTTCCGTGATCTGATCAGTTTTTTTTTCAGCATAAATAAATGGATGAACTTATATCATATTTACCAACATTTTCGAAAAAATAAAGAAATCTTAAGCACTTATAACAAAAGTTTTGAATTTGCTGTAAAAATTTTTAAAACAATTTTTATAAACATATTTTTAAGCAGGTCCAAATTTTGAACGTTTTTATTGTTATCGATTTTATGTAGTTTTTCAAATCTTTTTTTAATGTAAAATAAATCATTCCCTTTTGAAATATTAGTCCTGATTTAAAAAAGAATTATTTTTTTTCGAATAGATCGGAAAATACCACGAAGCATATTTTAACTTTAATTTTAAATCGGACCATTAGTTGCTGAGATATCGACGTTAGAAAATTATGGGTTGTTTGGGTGAGACTTAGAAAACATCAATATTCCTGTTTTTAAACCTTTGCATGGCAATATCTCAGCAACTAAGGGTCGTATCAACAAAGTTCAAAAAGCAAAATATAGAGAAGTTTTTCAGCTTTTCAAAAATATTTTTTTCCAAAAGTGGGTAAACATGTGCACTAATTTAAAAATGAAAAACTGCTACGATTTTTAGAAAAATTACCTAAACATGGATATAACTTGGAGCAGTGCGTGGCCGAATGGTTACGCTGTCCGCTTTGTAAGCGGATGATTCTGGGTTCGATTCCCATCTGCTCCAACCTTCCATCGGATGAGGAAGTAAAATGTTGGTCCCGGCCTTGGTTGTTAGGCCGTTAAGTCATTCCAGGTGTAGGAGTCGTCTCCATACCATAAGTTCAAACAACACACCAAACCAAGCCTACTCCGGTGGAATCGCTGGCGGCGGTTGGACTCGCAATCCAAAGGTCGTCAGTTCAAACACTGGGGTGGAAGGTTCCTTGGAGTAGAAAGAGGTTTGGGTGCTCTCCCCATTCAAGCCTTCGGACTCCTAGGTTCGAGCAGAAACTTGCAATAGAGACCACAAAAGACCCGGGGGTCGTCAATGAGGATGGTTTGATTTTTTTGATATAACTTTAAAACGGAGCACTTTATCAAAAATGATGTTGAAAAATTCTTGCGACCAATATTTCGATTTTTTGAAAAAAACAGTATTCATTCAAAAAATTTCAACTCGGTCAAAGAATTTTTGAAGCCGCTGTATCTTCACAAGAATGGACATAGGACAGTGGTCAATATGGAGACTTTTTTTGCAAAATTGTCTGGGAAATCGATTTCCACTGTTGGTTTTTGAAAATTTTGACGTTTAGACCACTTTAAAAAAATAGTTTTAGTAAATGATTATTGTATTTTTTTAGGAAAGACATACCATCCAGCAATTTTCGTGAGTTTTTTGTAACATCTTAGGCTATTTCCTCAAAAATTTAAAACGAAAAATATCGTGACTTCACCTTAAAATTTAACTTTTAAACCTAAATATTTATGAATCCCATAGAAGTGGTGTGTATTTTTCTTTCAGTGTATTTTTTCAGAAAGCCCGTCCAATTTCTTACAAGTTTGTCTTTGACCACTTTTTGATACGATGAAACGGCTTCGAGATACAGTAATTTTTAAATTACAAAATACAAAAATATTTAAATAACATACACCCTTCACAAATGGCATTTTTGAGTACAATTGGCTCCATATACACAAAAATGGCCTAGGATAACATGCCTAAAAAGTTTCATTGAAATCGGAGACAAAAGTACCAGAAAAAGTCCTGATTTGAGCTGGAATTGCTCATGGACAATTTTATGAACAAGCAAATGATGCAAAATGGCTTCTTTTGGCATACCGATGGCACCAAAAAAGTTACAAAAAAAAAAATCGAATGACCGAAATCTGAGAGAACTGCTCTAATGTGGTCTGGGAAAGAAAACTTATTTTACAGAAAAATACCATAAAAATAGTTTTTTTTAGGAATAAATAATTTAACATTTTTCAATAGGTTGATAAATTGTTAGCATAAAATCTTAAATCCAATATACTAAAAGAAATAAGAATAAATAATAAACTAGAAATTTCTTAACAAATGTTTTGAGTTAGCACTGCAAATTTGAAAATTTGTAATTTAACAAATAAAATTCTGTGGAATAGCACACCAAAACTTGAAGAAAAAAAAACCTTCAAACATATTTCAAAACAAGTCAAAGGGATAAATTATATTGTTTTTAATTTTTATCGATTTTTTAATAATACGAAAAAGCGACATAAATTTGAAGATTTTTTTCAGGAGCCTGATTTATACTGTTTTAACATAACTTGTACTACTTTATTATATGCCATTTAATACTTTAATTTAGTGTGCATTTTTTGAGACCAAAAAAATACATTTTGCATCATTAATTTGTCCATACAATGTTGTCTATTAAAAGGCCATTAAAATATTCATCCAGAAAACGGATTTGCTTTTCAATTTGGAGTCTTTAGCAAAATTGTAGATCTTGCTTAGGACTTCTCAGTATAATTTTTGAATTTGTATTAGATGATAAAAAATTGCAACTTATGAGCTATGGTCAACATCCATTTGGCAGTGTTGCTAAAAAAAATTTTTTTTGTGATTTTTTAAGATGTAAAATAAATTTGCAATCAAGAAGTAGGGGAAATATACATATTTTAATCAGTCGAAGCCGTTCGACCAATTATCATCACTTTTACAGTTTTTCGCTATAAAATCAATATTTTCAGATACATCAACAATGGAGAGTTGCTTGCTCACTTTTGTTTGAGCTATTTATTACTTAGAAACAGTCAAAAAAAACTTTATGGAAGCTGTAATTCATGATCAAAGTGCTGATAGGCCGATAATAGAAATAGGCTGAGAAATGGTATATTTCCCCTACTCCACAAACTTTTCACTGCGCACCGTTTTCAAGTTATAGTCACCTACAGTTCATTGTTTTGTTAAAAACGTGACTTTTTTTAACCTGAAGAAGTAATTACCAAGCTTGACTTGATTTTGCCCAAGAGATTGATCAGAAAATCTGTTCTCAAGATACAGACTTTTTTGATATTGTATTAGACAGCTGCCAAATTTGTCATAGAAAGGTACTTACAAAATTTCATCCGAACAAATAAAAACACAAAACTTAAATTTGCAGAAAATTAGCTCTTATTTGGAATTATTTACATTTAACATTATTTGCTTTTGAGGCTAAATTTTAATTGTTGAACACATGAGTGTAAATTGAAATAGTGCTTAACCAGAAAATATAACAATTCTTTGATTTCAGGAATTACTGAAAACATTTTTTTATGATTGAAGAGATTTTCACTTTATAAAAATCTTGCGTGAAATAACAAAAAAATTAAAAATGTATTCTAAATCACTTGTCTTCAGATTAAAACAATATTGTCGTCATTAGGATTTCTTAAAGCCATAAATAATAAATACATTGTAGAAAGAAAACTGAACTACTAAATTATTATAATTGTAAACTCAAATTTTTATTTTAAACAAGACAAACTATCCATCACCTCGCAAGTTTATGGTCACCATGTAACAACAAAACTACTCTCTTCTTTACTTACTTTACTTTTGTCTTAAATCACCAAATCCCTTGGCCATTTCTATCCTTGCCACTCCAAACCGTACTTTGACACTGTCCCCACTGCAACCTTAGATTTCCCTCCTGGTGTTCGCCTCTTGCTCCACGAAAGGCGACCCGCTCCAACGCCGTGAACTTGCGGGGCCCCCGGGACGACGAAGAACATGAACACCACGTACTCCAAAGTCATGCTTGTTGCTTGCCCTCCCCTGGTTCAAGTTGCCAAGTTCTGCTGGCATCGAGCGCGCGCATCTTTAAATTTGTTTCATTATTCTTTTTGCAGTCGTTTTTCAGGGCCCCTCGCCCCCTCCCCTTCGTGGCCACACGAAGTGTCCGCTGAGTTTCCCCCAGAGGGAAAGGAAACCTCCCTTCTTGGGACGGAGAATGGGCAAATATATTTATTCGCTGCTGCTGGGATTGGCCAAGCGCTTTGGGGGCGAGAGAGAGTCCAGCATAGATAAGAATTCATAGATTACTTATTCTATTCGTGCTCAAAGGGACCAAACAACGGAAGAAGGGTTTTTGAAGTTGGAGGAGTTGGAAGTTGGGAGATCCACGGGGACGCTTTGCAATTGCATCCAAAGGAGACTTGAGAGTCAGGGTTGCCAGAATCTTGTAATGAACCAAGAAAAATAAAATTTATAAGTGTTCAATTTATTTAGTATCTATGATCCTTGTTATTCAGTTGTAATTTTCGAAAAAAAAAGTAAACTTAACAATCCTGTAAGCACTTTTTCAAGATCCCAAGTAGTAGCAGGTTGTGGCCCTTCCTCTTCAGAAGAAGGCTAACGAGAATCGAATCGACAAGGAACTGAATAAAAACATCGAACCTCTCTTTGGCGAGCTGGCTGGTGCATTAATGGCTCCTCTTGAGACTATCTCTCTCTCCCTCCTGGTTAGCCATGGAAGGAACCTTCCCTTTTCCTAGCCCAGCCTGGATCCCATCTTTGGAAGCAAAGAACTTTTATTGAACATTCGAATACAGTACAGATACATCGTGCGCTCGTTGCTGAAAGAGAGCTTCGATGGAGCAGCTTCAAGGGCCCATGTTATTGACCATTAGTGGATGAGTTGATAGTTATTGAAAACGGAACACCATCCCACCCAGGCAGGGTTGAAGTCGAGTTCAGCGCAGCGCACACCAATATTGTTGATTACTTGTTCGGGGGCTCTTCCCGAAGCTTAATCCTTCTCATCTTTCCAACGAATCGCACAATAGAAAAGAACCTTCTCGCGCGTCCAGCATCCGTTTTCATGTTCCACCCCGTCCCTTACAGGGGGGATTCGTGTCCCGGATTTATGCCCCACCATTTATGTTGTTACGGGTTGCAATTTTTCCGTCCCGTCTCGCGAGATCTTAAAACCCCATTGAGGCAACATGCAACGAAGAAAACCAGCTTTCCTTTATCTCCTTCGTAGTTTCTTCCACCTGCCGTAGTTGGGGGCCAATTGCTTGGGTTCTGTGTTGCAGTTTGTGCAGAATCATTCCCTATTCATCATCGAATCCACCTTGTTGAGATGGGTATTTTTTCCTCGTGCCAAGATGTACTGCAAGTGCATCGCGAGTTTTGGTTAGAATTTAACTTGTAGGGAAAAAAACATTTTTTTTTTCTTCTAACATGCCAAAATAGCCTAATACGTATCACCAAATGTCACTTGAATCGTAATGCTTTCGAGACTCCAGGATTCAAATAATCAATACGACCAATACGACCAAATCGACCAAAATCTCCAAATATGACCAAAACGACCTAATCAAACAAAACTACCAAAAATACCAAATCTAAAAAAAAAAACAAAATTATCAACAATAACTATAATGACCAAATGACCAAAATGACCAAAATTTCCAAAATTATCAAAATGACCAAAATGGCCAAAATGACCAAAATGACCAAAATGACCAAAATTACTAAAATTACCAAAATTACCAAAATTACCAAAATTACCAAAATTACCAAAATTACCAAAATTACCAAAATGGCCAGAATGACCAAAATGACCAAAATGACCAAAATGACCAAAATGACCAAAATGACTAAAATGGACAAAATGACCAAAATGACCAAAATAACCAAAATGACCAAAATGACCAAAATTACCAAAATGACCAAAATTACCAAAATTACCAAAATTACCAAAATTACCAAAATAACCAAAATGACCAAAATGACCAAAATAACCAAAATTACCAAATGACCAAAATTACCAAATGACCAAAATGACCAAAATTACTTAAATGACCAAAATGACCAAAATGACCAAATTCACCAAAAATACCAAATGACCAAAATTACCAAAATGACCAAATGACCAAAATTACCAAAACGAACAAAATTGCCAAAATGTCCAAAACTAGTACAATGACAAAATCGACCAAAATGGCCAAATCAACCTGTATCATCATAATGACCAATCCGACAAAAATTATCAAACGATCAGAATGACCAAAACGATCAATATGACCAAAATGGCAAAAAATAACAAAATAGCCATAGCCACCAAAATGACCAACAGTCCAAAATAGCCAAAACTAGTAAAATGACCAAAACGACCAAAATGGAAAAAACGACCAAAGTGACCAAAACGACAAAAATTTCCAAAATTTCCGAAACTAATAAATGACCAAAATGGAGAAAACGACCGAAACGGTCAAAATCGAGCAAATCGACCAAATTGATCGAATTGATAAAAAAGATTTTTGTTTTTCAAAAATGGTCATTTTGCCAAAAAAAAAAAATCTGAAAAAGAGAATTAAATAAGTTTTTATAGCAGTTCAACAGTGTTTAAACCTTTGAAATTTAAAAGAATTTGAATTCACAAAAAATGCATTTGACACTAGTTCAGTTGTTTTGAAATAATTAGTTTTCAAAAACTGAAAAATTTGACAAAAACTAAAATTTTAGCGAAAATTTTTTTTTTAGCGATTTTAAACAACGAAAATTTTCAAAAATTCAAAAGATTTTTAAATCAACACAAACATGCTAAAAATGATTCTTAACGAAGGGGAATGCATTGTAAATTTATTTCAGCTGATTGTTCTTAAATTTGACTTGAAATTTTGAAGTTTTTTGAAAAAATATGTTCTGTTTTTTTGGGCCAAAGTTGGCCAAAGGGCGGAAGACAAACACTTTGAATAAAATTCGTACCATCCTTACGGACTTGAAATAAATTATTGGAAATATTTCTTCGTAATATGAAACTAATATTATCAACGTGTTTTCCATAAATTAAGTATTATGATATAATGATTCATTTTAAATTGAAAAGTAGTTTAAAAATAATTCATTTTTTATGCTTTTTAACCAACTAATATTTTAGATCAGAATTGAATTATTCAAGTTGTAAAAGGTTACAAGAAATTCAATCAAAGGGTTAAACCAGATTATTTTTTTAATAAATAGACTACAATAACCATTTTGGGAAAAAAAAAATGTTCAATCTAATTTGATGCCGAAAGTACCAAATTATTTAAAAACTGTGTTTAAAGAATAAATGATAATATTATTACACAAATTTCTTCAATTAATTTAAACAATAATCTATTTAATTAAACTCTTAAATACATTTAATCAGATTTCCCGCTCTCTAATAAATTCAAATACCCTCAAAACTAGGTTAATTCGATTGTTATCTGCAACGATTTACGTTAATTTATTGGCTGCGCATCAATCAGTTGCAGAGAGCCATTTTCAACTGTTACAACTGCCATCAATCGGCGTAATTTCCTCGCGTCGGGCGTCGGAGGAAAAGTAGTCCTCTCTCTCATCGCCATCATAATCATTCTCGTACCGTAATGGCTTTGCGCTTCAAAAAGGTGTGCACAACTTTTTATTGACACTCACACACAGGTTGAGGAGGGGTACGATACTGGCTGCCAACTTTGTTGCAGACCACCTCGCGCGGGAGTTGCGTTTTCCAGAACCATCAATCAACAATCAACGACCTGAAGTTTCTGGAGTCGTTCCCGAGAGATACTTAGAACAGGAGGAGGGTTAACCCTTGAGGAACCAACTTGAACATTTTTGCAGGGTTGAACTGATTGAAGCAGCATTCGAAGGTTAACCCGGGGCACGCGAGCGAGGAAACCCTGCAAATTTATGAACACCATGGCAGCACCACCTCCAAAGTGGTCGGCGAAGGTGTTCCAGGTTATGGTCATTGGAATGCCTAGTTGTTCCCGGCAGGCCAGGCCAGGTTGTGCTGTAGCAGCTCTCCAAAAAAGGAACCGGTAAGGAACCCCGGCCAGACCAAACGGAGTGTGCCTGAAGCGCAAAACTATGTGCTATTGGCTGCACTTTTGTCACTAATTGCAGTGCCCGGCTGGAATCCGGGATGATTGGTGTTTTTTTGTGGCAGAGGATGAGATGTGTTGTTTTTGAGAGAGAGGAAAAATGAGGTTTACAGGTTTTTCTACTGACACTTTTAAGTGATTTATTTTATTTTTTGGAGTAATTTGATATAACGAATTAAAACTGGTTTTAATTGAAAAAAATTATTATAATTTCTCTGTATAACAAATTTATTACAAACGTTATTTCAATTTAAAAAAATAGCCACAAAACAAAGAGTTAAAGATGTTAATGAATGTTTTATTGCAGGAAAAAATATGTTTGTTTAAGTATGCCAAGTGATGTAAATTTATTAAAAAAGGCATGAACCGATTGAATTCGAATGAATATTGAAAAAGGTAATTCAAAAGTATCTTAGTAGCAACATTTTAATTAAACACGTAAATTAACATTCTTTTAACCCACTGGCAGTCACATACGTTAAAAATACTTAGTCCAATATTTAATAAAATGTTTTAATTTGCAATTCTTGACACAAAACAATTTACAATGATTTTTTTCTATTGCAAAGATAATACCGAAATCTTTGTTGAAATATTGTTATTCAATCAAAAAAATCTATCAAGAAATTAGTAGTTTACTGGTTTTGATGATAATTTTGAAAAACACTATAAATAATTGAATTTTTGAGCATTTTCTTACTATTAATAATTATAAAACTGTATTTTTTATTCTGATAAATAACTGAGATAGGCTACTTTTGAGCTTAAGGAAAGTATACAAAATTTAAATTAACAAAAATGTTATGAAAAATACATAAATTTATAAATTGGAAGCAAGATTTTCTAAATTTCAAAACAAAAAGTACCACAAAATTCATTATACATCATCACAGATAATATGCTATTAAAAAATAACAAAACACCAATGAATTTATGAACATGTTATTTTCCTGAACTGAAACATCTTTTATCGATCTATGGTTTCAAAATTCAAATTTTAATAAAATATTAAAAAGTGTTTATTTGATTGAAATTAAATAAATAAGCTTAATCAATTGTATCCTGAATAGTTTAAAATCGAATTTTCGATTTTTTTCAATGAAAATTTGAATTTTAGTCAGTATTTTTTTTGTCTGATTTTATGGGCAAATATTGAACTTGATGTCAAATTTGTAATGGTCTAAAATGCAGAATTTTCAAGTTATAGCCATTTAAGGGTTTATTTTTGGTAACAATAAGGCCAATTTTAAATTTAAATTCTATCTGTGTAGAGCATTTCATAATGCATTTTTAATGAAACAGGTAACTGGTAAGCTTTTTGCTAATTTGGATTTATGATACCACTGATCGTAAAATCGTAAAATTTCAAGAATAAAAATATTTCTTTGAACATATTTAAATTATTAATTTTTTTTTTATCCTGTGGGATTTTATTTTATTTTTGAAAAATAAAGTCTATAGACATATTTCTGAACATATTTTTTTGTAAGAGCTGAGAAAATTATCAAAAATTTTAACTTTTGGAAATTCTTCTGGAAAATTATCAAAAAATTTTAACTTCTGGACTTTGAAAATTTGATAAATATTTGCTGATAATGAGCAAAATTGAAAAAAAATAAATGAAGAATAATGAAAATTTCTAAGTGTCAGCCTATAACTGATGATTTCTTGACAACTATTGTTACGACTTTCTATTTGATTAAGTTCAATTTTGTAATTTCCCAATCTTTCAACTATGTTTACAAAATTTTAAAACTGGTGAAACTTCGACAGAATTACATATTGACAAACTTAGAAGTTTTATGCTAAATACACCATATCGATCAGAAAATCAATTCTCAATATGCATTCTTTAATTCTAGTGTAAATTTTCAAAACAACATATGAGTCATGGGTTTTCTATGCAGATATGATTTTTTGAAAATTTTAACTAGAATTATGAAATAAACAAAATAAAATTTAAGACGAGTAAAAAAAAAATAAAAAAAAACACGAAGCTTGAGAGTTGATTTCTGAGTGATTTGCTTTGATCGTTAAATTTTAAATTTGAAAAATACTGGAAAATCCAAATAAATTCATGTTTGTAAGGTTTTCAAAATAATTAAATATAGTGTTCAATATGCAAGGTTCAATTCACCTATTCTTTTAAAATTTTAAATGCTTTCAAAATTAAAAATAATCTTTAAATGTTTATTACAAAAAAAAAATAACAAAACAAGTAAAAAATAATAATAAAGACAAATTTTAAAATATTCTACTTTTCAAAATAATAAAATTAAAATATTTTTAATTTCGTTAATAAACAAAAATCTTTTTTTTTTATCAAAATCGAAAAATATTGTCTAAACAAATTGAAAGGAAACTCTATTGAACCTCAAACCAAAAATACCGCTATAATCCCATTATCCAACCAGATGTGCAAAACGGTCCCCCCAAAATCCAAAGATTTATAACCATAACCGTAATAGGTCACCGAAAAGCTCCATCGTGTCCGATTAATCGATATTCCTTGTACGTCAACGGAGGGGTTGAGAAATCGCGAAACTGGAGCTCATGTCCTGTTGTATCGGTTCTGCCCAACGGCAACCAATTTGTGGCATGTTGCCAAAAAGTGACATAACATCGAATTGGTAAATCGTTTAAATCTCCTCGATTGGCAGTTTTGTTGATATTAAGTATAAAATCTAGACTATGTTTTCATAAAAGCTAATTTGAGATTATTTGGTCTCAATATAAATAAAAAGGATTTATTTTTTTGGGTGAAAATTCTTCATTTTGAAAACTCAATCAAGAAATATGCAAAACTTTTGCAACAATACACCTGAAGCGCTTTTTAGCAATTCAAATTTGAAACACCCGCAGACTTTTAATCAAAATCGGTCAGAAATTTTGAGGGGTTTTCGCTTCTTCGCCTGTTGGAACTCTTTGTTTTTGGAGGGAAGATCGAATGAAGGGGCTTGTGGAAAGAAAAAATCTCTCTCTAATATGGATTAACGTCAGCCCGTCGGTTCGCCCAGCGATTGTGGGCAAATCTCTAATGCTTACATGAAACCTTCTTAAGGTCTTAAGAAGGTGTTGTTCTTGCGAGCCGGCCCCGTTCAGAGTAACCTTTTCATTGATTGGCACACGACGACGTGGAGCTGGTTTCTTACCTGAAAAAAAGAAGAGGAAAAATAAAGGCGAAATTAATCAAACATATCAGAACGATGAAAAGCTTAGCGACCGAAACGTTGTTGCTGAGCAGAGCTCGAAATAAATCAAGCAATTAGCATAATCTAAAAGCTCAAAAAAGTTTGAGCGACTTGCCGCGCGGCCTTTTGAAATTGATTCCACCGCGTCGATAAGCTTATCAATCATGCTCTCAGGCAAAGAATGGCAATTTATACTTTTTGTTGTGTTTGTTGTGTTTCATTAAAGTATGTTTTAGTATTTTAAATAAAGGCCAAATACAATAATTTAAAATTACATTTAGATAGTATTTTCATAAACTCTTAGATATTTGTAAACATTGTAAACCATGTCAATGTTTTTTTTTAAATTAGGCAGGAAAAATGATATATATTCTTGCCTTTTTGCAACATTTTTTCTGTAGAGTTATCGGATTGTCATCTAATATTAAATTTAAAAAATAAAAACGCAAAGCATAATTATATTTCAAAAATAGTTGGCAATCACATTAATTTTCTTATTAAAAGGTTATGCAATGTTTTGTTTATGCAACGTTATGTTTATGCAACGAGTGGCAAAATGGAAAGTTTTTCAGCACGAGTCGATCACTACGACGAGAATTTATTTCAATTTCAATTCGGTTTTATTAGTGAATAATCAAAATACAATATGTTCTTTTGAGGTACATAACAGAGTTTTGGAATTCGTTCCAGCTATGTGTAACATCATAATCCATTTTGGAGCAATTATTGCTTGTAAATAAAGATGTTACCAAGAGTAACAAAAATTTAGAAAAAAAAACTTATTGAAATTGAAAGGGAAAGGAATAAAAATAGTGAAAGCTTAAAACTAGATAACATTTTTTTTTATCCTTTATAGATATGATTAATTACAGATCTCCGAGGGACAGAAATTGCTCCGCCTTGTTACGGCAGGTCCAACACCGCTTCATCATCTCCCCGCGAGTGCAACTCCGACAGGGTAAAGAGAATTTCATCGAAAGAATATTTTTCAGAATTTCAAAAAAATCGTGTGAAACTCGTTGAAATGCTTGATTTTATCAGCACTTGATTTTTTCACTCGGTGAACCTCATTGGAGAAATGTACGATTCGTGCTGAAAAAAAATCAAATTTTTGCCACTTGTTCCATAAGCTGTAATTTCAGAACTATAATTTGGGTTATAAAAAGAGGACAGAAAATGCAATAAGTTTCACAGTTATAAAAAGAGGACAGAAAATGCAATAAGTTTCACAGTTGAGTTGAAAAAATAAAATTAAAAAATAGTTTAAAATCAACAGATAAGATTTTAAAAGGCTAGTACAATAATTATTTCGAAGTTTGGGTTCCACAATCTCATATTATATTGTTTTGAAACTTGCCAAAAAAATAATAAAACAATAACACTACAACTAATCATTCGAAACATTTACACAAAATTTAATGTCATCAACAATTCAACAGAAAAATTTTATGTTCTACTTAACTCCAACCTTCATTTGAGAAAATAACAAAAAAAAATATCTATTATTTGTTTGTAAATTTTTGAAAGTAAAAAATATCAAAAATCAAATTGCAACACTCTTATTTGATCAGTACACGAAAAAAAAACAATCCCCGAAATCGAGAATTGTGTTCATGAATGTGAGGACCACGAAGGAATAAACTAAGGAATAAAAATGCACCGTACTCATGATTAACTTCCTTCGTGGTTCTCACATTAAAAAAAAAAACAAATGATTTTAAGACGATTTAAAGAATTTGAACAAAAGAAAATGCTTTTAGAAATAAACAAATACACGTTTCAATAAAATTATATCTTACACATATTTCACCAGTTATTGATGTAAAAATATTTTTTAATAACAAAAATGGTCACTATTCCTGGGTTTTTTAACGGGTGAATAAATATCAAAACTTCATTTATCTTTATTTTTTTGCAAATTAAGTATTTTAACATCTTATTTGTAAAAATATTGTTTTCATACAATACATTTTTTTTTTCAGAAAAATCCGAAATTTTTGCGAGATTTTTTTTTGCACAAAAATTAGTCCAAAAGTAGCTGAGATATTGGCATTTAAAACTTTGTGGTGAACCTCAGAAAACAAAAACAATTCAATTTGTGTGTTTTTAAGAGATTGTATTGCAGCTTATTCTGGTCTGTGATCATCAAGGTCTAAAAAGTTTATTTTTTATTATTATTATTTTTATTTTCAGGAATGGTGGAATAAAATCATTTTTACACCTTAAAGTGTCTTGATCTTGTTTCCAAAACTCATCATAATAAAAACGCGTTCAGATTGCAAATATTATTTTATATCAAAATAAAAAATCAACCCATTTTTTTCGTTGTAATTTGAGACTATGATTTGCTGACTTAATGAATTAATTAACTGGAAATGAACTTCAACATTTGGTGTAAATTGGTAGTAAATTGGTCTTTCTATCACGATTTACCAAAGTTATTATCAAGAAATTTTATGCTAATACTTTTGAAGACCTAAAACTTTGCCGCAGTCATCAAATCAATCAATCAAATTCAAATCAAATTATTCGCTCTACAGCATTGCCTTGGCGTTCTCGATTGCGAGATTCCTACTCGAAACTAGGTGTCCGAAGGCTTGATTGTTGAGGCAATTGCAAACCTCTTTTTACACCTTAGCTTCCATCCACCCCGGGATTCGAACTGACGACCTTTGGATTGTTAGTCCAACTGCCTACAGCGACTCCACCGAGGCAGGACCCAGGGAGACGACTCCTACACCTGGATTGAGCTAACGACCTAACCTTTTTGTTTTAGGTTAGTCCGGGGCCAACATTTACTTCCCTGTCCGACGGAAGACGTGATCAGACAAATCTCGTCTCGAAAAATGCCACCGGGACCGTCTGAGATCGAACCCAGGCCGACTGGGTGAGAGGCAATCACGCTTACCCGTACACCACGTGTCCCGGTCAAATCAATCAACAACACATAATTTTGGAGCGATTTGATTATTTTTTACTTCAACGCCTTTCAAATTATGTATGAGAATTAAAAAAAAATATTAAAAAACATTGTTTCATATTCTTACTTTACTTATTATCAACCAAAAAAATATACACATTTCCAAGAGTTTGTGAAAATATATTCAAATAAAATTTAATTTGTTAATAAAAGGTGTTGAAAAAATCAGTATTCAATTGCAGAAAATAAACGTTCAATAATTTTCACACAATGATTTTTTTTATCGAACTTGGTGAAGTTCACCGAACTTTCTTCTGCTGAACAGTTCGGTAAATTGAAAATTACCGAATTCGGTAAAAACTTTCTGAAATCCGGTAATGCAGTGCATAATTGTTCATCGCACAACCGAAATTCGGTAAAAATATGGTTGCCGATTTAAACTTCTCCAGTTTTCAAACTACAGAACTCGGTAAACAAATTTAAATGTGTATTGTTATCAATTTCCTATAGATAATAATAATTTCAGACGAATTAATAAAAAAAATCTAACCGCGTTGTTTAACAAGTTTCACATGAACATCAAAACTGCAACCCATAAGCTAACTTTACCTAGTGCCACACGACAGAAACACAATCAACAACAATAACAACAGCAACGAAAGAAACACAAAACGAAACAACTTTGGAAGACGAATATAAAGAAAGCTAAATGGACGACGAAAAAAAGGATGACGCGATAAGAAATTTTCGCGTTTGATGCTGTAATATGAATTTGAATGAGATAAAGTTGAGTGAAAGAGAGAAAAGTGTGAGTGTGTGTTTGGGTGTGCAAATGAAGTGGAAAGACACAAATAAGCAATGGGTGGTGAATTGGGAAGGCAGGTGAGAGAAGTGAGGAAAGAAGTGGAGAAAAAATGAGTAAATAAGGGTAATTTGTGTGTGATGGTTCATTACGCCGAAATGGAATAATCGGATTTCTCTTCGGTGGGTTTTTATTTTGGCATGTTGTTGGCTATCATTTGGACTGGTGATGGAAGAAGGAAGAAGAGGATGAGGTTAAGGGGAGAGCTGCATTTTAATGCCATCTCACTCGTTTCCCTCCTCTCGCCCAACCTAAGGGGAGGTCATTCCAGTCGTCAGGTCAGAATAGTGGGGTGTTTGGGATGTGTCGAAGAATAGCAACGCTAAATAGGATTAACGACTGTGGACTCAGGAGTAGGAGAGGGGAAAGAACTCGATTGATTCAGTGCCGTGCCGAATTGGCTCAAAATTGATCAATTTACGGTACCTTTGCATGGGAAATGGACCGTGTTCTGGTGGTGTGACACACTTTTTTTGTGTGGTGAGGACAATGGAATGACGTTGGCCAAAGGTCAAGGAAGAAGCTGTGAAATTGACCAATGCTTAATATAATTGGAAATGTACTTTTTGGCTGATGCAGCAGCTTCTTGATGATTCGAATATAAATTTTATATCATTTATATTTTTAATCTACTCATAGAATCCTTCTACAACATGACAATTGTAGGTAGATGGTAACAAAACAATCTTCAGTATAATTATCAAAATTCTTTGCCAAGATCAAAGTTTGCACCATTGATTGAGATTTTTCCCACCTAATCAAATCCTCAACAATGTAGATCCAATATAGCTTCCCCTTACAAAAGCTGCAGGTTTCCTCTTCTTATTTTCACCAGGAAAAACACACTTTCCGGCAGCCGTCATTGACGTGCGCGCGCGCCTCAAACCTCCAGAACTTCATCAATCATTTGCCTCGTTGAAAGAAGCCCACAATGCCCAGTAGCTGGCTGCTCGAACCAATTTTCGATTCGTGTGTTCTTGTTCCGAAAAAGGAAACCAACACTTTATCGTTTCCTCCCTCCCTCCGAAACTCCTCGTTGATTGCCGAATTCCATCGAATTCTTGCCGAAAGTATCGACCACAAGAGTTCTAGATTTTGGTTCAACCTCCTCCTCCTCTTCGAGTAATCGTTCTGCAGCAGGTTGATGAGCAGCGCTAATGACCGCATCAGGTGTGGTGACCTTGGGGCCTTCTTCTGCTTGGACTCACAGCTTCCGGTTTTTGCTCTTCTAGCTGTGGATGTGGTGTGCTCTCTAATGATGCTCCACTTTGGCCCCGTCCAGGAGCTCGTTGAACTCCTCTGCCCGCAGCAGCGATTAGGTAATGAACTCGCTGGGTGGAGGTTGTTCGACGCAGAGGGTAGGAAATCCTGTGAGCCGAATGCTAATGAGTGCTCATCATCTTTCCCTGAACTAAGCAGGGGGATGTTTTAGTTTTGGGAGCGTCCGATTTTAAACATTGAAACAAAATAACCGCGTGTTTAAAGGATGAAGGTTCGAAATTGAATTACAGGTCACGACGACGCGTGCCCGCGCAGTACTGACGGTCGGAAAGTGCAAATAAATTGTAGGTTAGGGCTGGTGCTGCTGACCACAATGAGTTGAGTTGAGCACATGGCTGAAGGGGATGTTACAATTACGTCACCGATTTTTCAATAGGGATGCTACCAAGTCTGAGCAAAATTAAAAGAAAGCATCTTCAACAGAGTTGTGTAAGCGAGTGATCGGAAAGGGTCCGGCAAACAAGGTTATTATTATTTAAATGGTTATTTAAAAACTTTAAATCAATGGGATGAGCGAGGTAGGTCAGCAATCAATTACGAATAGGTTACGAGGTACCGTTTTCGATGGACGAGTGGTCTTATTTGAATTCGATCAATACTAAAAGGAGAAAGGTTAGCTCAGTTTGGCATGAGGATTTGAAAACGTACCGTGTTGGAAATGCACTTGTTCATAAGTTTAGAAAAACTTTCAATTTTATATATTGGAAAAAATACATTAAAAAAAATCTTACACAGTTCAACAAAAAATCAAATGTTTCTTGTCTCTGAGACGAGAATATGTGTTACTAGTAGAATTTTGCCTGCTGAATCCGAATCTGGGTCCAGAATTGCTCCAAATGGTCCCAATTTTGAGATACATCCGTTTGAAATGTTAGTTTAGGCCAAAATTAGCTACTTTGTCGACTATTTTACAAAAGAACTATTGAATAAACAACTAAACCAATACGTGTATCTTAAAGTTCACGTTTTCCCCTTTCTGAAACACCCCTGATTTTTAAAATTTGATTGTTTTTACGCATATTTATAGCCATTTTAAAAATAAAATTTGACTTGCATGCAAGTTGGAAAAACTTGAATGAGAACCAACTGAAAATATAATTTTAAAATTACTATAAATATGCGTAGAAACAATCAAATTTTAAAAACCAGGGGTGTTTCAGAAAGGGGAAAACGTGAACTTTAAGATACATGTATTGGTTTTGTTGTTTATTCAATAGTTCTTTTGTAAAATAGTCAACAAAGTAGCTAATTTTGGCCTAAACTAACATTTCAAACGGGTGTATCTCAAAATTGAGACCAATTGGAGCAATTCTGGACCCGGGTTCGGATTCAGCAGGCAAAATTCTACTAGGAACACATATACTCGTCTCAGAGACAAAATCTTGTTGGACTGTGTTATCAAGCAAATGGACAATCTGCAATGTGTTATATAAATATGTTGAAAATGATCAAATTCAAATCCATAAAACGGTACAATTTGTGATTATTTTTTTTTTGTTCAATTTCTTAAAATTTAAATTTTACTATCACGTCAAATCAGCAGGATGCGGATCCTAAGTGGTTGGCCGAAATAATTAGAATTAGTTTTTTTCTGATTGACAATTATTGTTATCCTATCCGTAATAGGATGGTCCAAAAATTATGTTTTATCATGATTTTCACACAAAAAAAAAACACAATTTAAAAAAATAACTTAGAAACGGCTTCACTAATTCTAGCTCGATAACTTGAAAATTTGAGCGATGATGTTTACTTTTTTGGGAAGCAAAAATTGCATTTTCTAAAATAAATTCTTAACAAAACAGTCAATAAATTACCAACTTTAGGTCTTAAGGGCCAGATTTGATTTTTCTGAAGGCGACCAGAATTAAAGTTTGAAAAACAAATCTGCACTTATTTTAAAACGTCATATTATAGCAACGTGGATTTCAAGGGCCATTTTTAAATAAAACTAACTAATTAAAATGCGTTGCATTTTTTTTATTTTGATTAATAATTTTGTTACGCTATATAAAAAAAGCAAAACACGACTCTGAAAATATTGTTTTTTTTTTTCATATTTATACTAATTTTGGTTTTTATTGTTCATTGAAATGTTAGTATGAACTTTAAAAAACAATAAAACATAAAAAAAAATATTTTAAAAAATGCAGTGATCTTTATTTTAACAATGTACAGCTTGCTAACATTTTTGAAACTTTTTACAAGCAATACTTTATTTTTAATTTTTATTCATGTTCCTTAAAAAAGGTATACTTCAAATTATATAAATCGCAGTTTAACTGTTAGAAATTAAACATTAATTTTCTTATGCATATTTGCATTTACCAGTTTTTTTTTTAAATAATTCAAACTTTTAAGAAATAAAAAAAAGGTTTCCTTGTGTACTTTTTTCAATTGTCATATTAATTCTTTAAAAATATTGATTGAGAATTGATTTATTTTTACATTTATAATAAATAGATTGAAAAAATATATTTATATAAAAAAGAAAAAAACTAAATCGAAATAAAGACTAAAAAAAAAATTCCAAAACCATGAAAAGCTAAAATAAATGTTTCTTATCCAATATTTTATCTAAAATGTTAAAATTTTATATCAAGCTTGTTTTTTGAATGTAAACACTCAACTTATTTATTCAATATTTCATGAACGGCCTTAATGGCCAATCTTTGAACAATTTACAAAAGCTGTCGTGGACCGGATGAAATGGCTTACGGATCATATGAAATTTTAAAACAATTTAAAGATGAATAATCTAATTTGCGATCGAAAATGACTTAAACAATATTGGTGAAAAGTTGCAACGTTTTTAAGTCTTAAATATTTTTGAGTATTTTTTTCTAAAATGAGCATTTTTTACAATTTTTAAATAATATATGAAGCACCCTGCAAAAAACACTGTCTTTTGAAAATCCGAGAAAATTTCTGTCATTTTTTTCCTTTTTTGACTTTGTTGATCGGACTGCTGGTTGCTGAGATGCAGCCTTTTAATGTTAAAATTTGGTGAAAAATGAGTATTCCTAAGTGTCATCTAAAAAGCCACAATTTTTAACTCAACTCACGATACCTCAAAAACTATTGATCCGATTTTCAACGTTGAAATTTAAATGTATGAGAAATATGTAGTTTTTTTTTCAATTAATATAATTTCGAAATTAAGAATCAAGAGTAACCTATCAAAAGTCTTGAAACACTAGTTTTGGGTATTCAAAAATGGCATTGATTTTAAAAATTTGAGATTTATTTTAAATCTTTAAATTAATATTAGTTGGGTAAGAACTGATGAAATTCATGATATCAAAAAACTTGCACAATTTTGGCACTTTTAAAACATGGAATATCACTCTGAATTTTTTTTAAAAAATGAAGAAGTCTTACAAAAGCATTAAAATTTACCAACTAAAATTTGCTATGATTTTAGCAAAAAATAATTTATACTGCAGAAAAAACGCATCAAACAAAACGTATTTTATTTTGTTTCTTTAAATTTTCAGTACTTTTTGAACAGCGAATGACTGGTCAATTTAATTAAAACTACATAAACTAAATAAAAAAAACGAAAACGAAGTTGACTTTATAGCTGTCGGCCACCATTGCTAGTACCAACCACTAGTGTCTTCCTTTTTATCTACAAGGACTTCGCCGCCCTGGGCTCCTAAGTGTATGAAAGTATGGCACGGAGCGACGGCGCCGAATACCCATATTTACACAAAGAATTTTAGAGCGCCCGCCGCGGGATTCGAACCAGCTACCTCTGGATTGTGAGTCCAGTGCGCGGTCCGATTGATCCACACGGGCGGGAAATAAAAAAAACACATGTTTTAAAAAAGAGTGATTAAAAAATAATGATGGGCCCAATAGATTTTATAGCTTTTGAAGCATAATTTTTTTATTTATATCTAAATCCGTTAGGGTGTTTTATAAATGACATTAATTTTGCTTTAATTTCATTTTTTGTGGCATGCGATTCGATTTTAAAAAGTTTTTAAAAGTTATCAAACATTTAAATTTTATCAAGATAAAATTAATTAAATACAATTTAATAGATTTCGCAATTTAAATCAAGTTTCGTTTAGTTTCCAAACCTCGTTGCTTTGCGCTAAAAAAATGATTGCTATCATAAATAAATAATTATGTTTTGATTTTTATTTAAAAAAAAAGATAGCTTTTTAAACGAACAAGCATGAAACTAAAAATCATCAACATAGACTCTGGTTTCATTTGAAACATTTTCTTTAAACTTGATGTGTGAACCGACATTTAAAGTAGTTTTTTTTTAATTTTTGATGAGGAATCAATTTGATACACATAATTTTTAATGGCAAAAAATGCGCTCAAAGGAAAACTTATTCACATTTTTCATTAGAAATTATAAACGCTTGAAAACAACACCTTTCCCAAACCCACATTCAATCAAAATATCACAAAATTTTCGCCACGTGTCGTATAAATCTTCCAACTTTGTAATAATCAAAGCAAAAAACAACCCCCAAATCCAACATGCAAAAAAACCCGACCACGAATCCCACCGCGCGCGTGTGATAAGCCCATCTCTTCGAGGCTTGGAAACTTCTTTTCCCCCGGGGGCACCATTTCGGAGAGGGGCTCCAAATTAATCAACTGACCCCTGGAAGATGAGAAAGTACGACGGAGACCTTCGCCGAACAAAAAATCGCAGGCAACAACAGCTATCTTTTTATTTACAAGCCCAGATAACCGAGAGCTTCGCGAGAGTGTACAAGTCAGTTCAAGTCATGAACGATAGAAGGGGCAAAAAATGATGATGTTGCAGTTGGCAGTTTGGAAAGCACGAGAAGTGAAGAAGTTCGGAGGAAACAAGTCAGCAAAAAAAATATGAGAAGAAAATATCAAAATATATATAACACACAAAACAACAGACAAGAGAAGAAGGCACGGGCAAAAAATGATGTTGCTGATGATGGCATATCAGAGCAAACTTGAGGGCCGAAAAAAAAACCGAGGCGGGAAGAAGTGGCAGGTAAAATAAAAATAATGATCTTGCAAGGTCGTTCGTTGAATTTAAAACATCAAGCGAAAGAGAAGTGCTGCGTTTTTTCGTTACTTGCCTCAGTTCAAAGAGCCCATGGTGGCGGGCAGCAAAACAACTAAAATAATGTACGTTTTACGAATGTTTTCTTGTTTTGAAACACATTCTCCGACCTCCCCGTGGAAGGAATCGGTAATGAAACGAGTCCAGAACCTGGGTTCCTGGGCCAGACGAAATCTGTCAGAATGGGGAATAAAACGTGGTGTAATGATGAAGAGTTGGATCTGGAAGAATTTATTGTTATTGAATTACCCAAAGGGCGTGACGGGACTGATTAAACGATTGCTTTTAGTGCATTTTGAAGATGGGCGAATATGAGAAGAACTGCTTTTTTTGCAGACTTTAACAATTTCACCAGAGTGTTAAATCCCTTAATTTTAAGCTGATCTAGTTTACGGGTTCTCCCCAATTTGAATACACGCACCTCAGGAACCAAAGCGCAAAGATAATAACACCATTAAAGCTCACCGAGAGCCTACCCAAAACTAGTCCCCCATCATCATCATCATCACCGTTGGTGTGGCAGAATAGACCCAGATGAAAACGAAAGAAAAAAAAACAACTGGGTCCAGAGTGAGCCTCCGAAATTCGTTACGCACGGGAGCTTGTCAAAAACTGGAAGCTCGCGCGTAGTAATCAGACCACGTGCCCCCAAGGTCCCCTCAGTCTAGAAGAGGGTGTCGGCGCGACTTGTGAATGACCTGGAAAGACCCGAGTTCACTAGAACATTGAAGTTAAGGTACTGTGAGTTGGGGTGACTTTGGATTTATGTTGAAAGATTATGCGATTTTTTTTTTCATTTTAAACAATTTCATAACAATATTAATTTTTAAATAAACTTTATGTAAATTTTACTTAACCCCCCCCCCCCCCTTTCCCTTAAAAATTGTCCCAAAAATCAGGGGGCACTTAAAAATATTACAAAAAATGCAAACATTGAAAGAAATAAAACAAAATCTTAAATCGATTGTAAAGTAGGTATTTAGAATTCAGTTTTACCGTTTTTTTGTTGTTTATTTATAACCAAATAAGTATTTCAAGACTTTATCTAAATTTAGAATTAAAGTACCACAGAAAAAGATGTTAAGCTTAAGGGATTTTTCCGTTGATTCTTGAATAAATTAATATTTTTAAACAAGAACAAAGCTTTAATAACTATCAAGTAATTTGAGTTACTATTTGTTCAAACTTTTTGAAAATTAGGCTGGAAATTTGAAAATTGGTCCCCTTTCCACCTCTTGATATTCACCCGAACTGAGGGTTATTTCTATTATAAAACTGAAGTTTATCTCCTACATGATATCTACATGATATCAAAACCATAAAATATTTAAAAAAAATCTTTAGGGAATTTTTATCTGTTTGGTATGGCAGTGGTTTCAAAGCTTTATTTACTTGTTTGGTGAAAAATTCGTTTTTTTAATTTTTAGTGCGTCATCAAATGGGCTGTCAGGATGGTCCATAATCGATTTGACTCTTAGTTTTGGAATGGGAGTTCCTTGGCCAAAATAATTAAACTCGTTTTTAGGTAATTAGGGTGGTCCTATCCGAAATAAGATGGTCCAAAACTTCTTCATCAAAAAAAAAGTTAAGAATTCTATTAAAAAATATCAAGACAATTTCAAAACGTGATTTTTTCCACTCAAAGAATATATAAAATCTTAATATGCTACTCAGAAATTTGTTACGTGACATAACCAAAATTGGTGAATATTGAATTTCGCATACTTTTCAGAAGGTCCTATGTACATTGGAAACCCCGGCGCTATGATGGTTTTGAAAAAGTAATCTAGAATTATCATGGTTCTGAGATACATTTAAAAAAATGTATCAAAATTTGACTCATTATTAGGCTGAATTCCAAATTTCAGCACGATATCATCGCGGAAGCCAAGAATTAAACACTTCTTAGAACACTTTTTTGAAGAAATCTAAGAGAGTTGAAACAATAAGCATAAAGCCACAATCCCTAGGCAAAAATAAAAACTATACGGAGTTATTTTAGATGAAATATCAAAACGATGCATTTGGAAAAATAAAAAAAATATAATAATAAACTTTTTTACCATGAAATTCAATTTATATTGTTAACAATGCTTTTTGAGGAGTTGAACACATTTAAATAAGGCTCATTAAAGTTCTGTTTTTAAACTTTCTGCTATATTTTTTTTATCAGCCAACATAAAATGTTATTAACATTTAAAACAATATTCTTGATTTTTTAATTTTTTAAAGAGTGGTCAAATATTTAAACTTGGTGTTTTATCACAATTTTGAAACAACAAACTGATCAAAGATTTGTAAGTGCATTCTCAATGTGACGGTACAACGTATTTAGATTTGATTTGGCTTTTGATTACTCTTTTCTGGTTGAATTGCTTCATACAATTATCACAATTATTATTTATTAAAATACGTTTAATCTTGTATATCAATTGATAAACTTGGAGGTTTAAATTCATGATTTTTGAACACACATACAAAAAAGATGCAAAATTTAAGGCAAAAATATAAGTAGAACTTAACAACCCTGTTCAAAGTGTGTGTGTGTGTGTGGTCCAATCCAATACCCGCTAACCGGTAGCGATATTATGGGAAAGTATAGTTTGTATCAGACTTTGTATATCGATAGCGGTGTGCTCTAATGTTCTTTTAGCTAATTAAATTCCCTACAAAACGCTTCTAACAGATCTGAAAAATTCGTTTCCTACGCGGAGATATCGCCCTGCAACCATTTGTACTAACTGACATTTTCGAACGCATCATGGATGTGCTCTCTTATTTTTCATCGTGGCTTGACCTTTTGAAAACACGCAAATCCATAAAAATACGATTACACTATAATATTATGGTAAATTGCCAGGTGTCCTTACTAGTTTGAGCAATATTATGGAGCACTATTTTGGAAGGCAAATAGCACAAGTGTGCACATTTGGAAGCGAGAAGGAATTATCAGTTAGGTGTAGTGTGTTAAAATGGTTTAGTGGAGTAGTTTTTTTTGTTTGGACGACCCATTGATTAGGATTAGTGTATTTAGGTTCTGTAGGTTAGTTTAAAATGTTGTTACGTAGTTTTCTTTGCATGGATGACCCCTGCAGTTGTACTAAGAGTGCACAACGACTTGAAGAATGTTTCAAATTGGCCTTTTGGGTTGGGCTAAGTGGGCAATGGGTTGGGGAAAATTATTGTTACGTCGTTTTTTTTTGCATGGACGACCCCTGTACGTGAGCTAGGAGTGCACAACGATTTGAAAAATGTTTCAAATTAGACTTTTGGGTTAGGCTAAGTGGGTAATGGGTTGGGGAAAAATGTTGTTACGTCGTTTTTTTTACCTGGACGACCCCTACATGTTTTAATTTGACTTTTAGGTTGGGCTAAGTGAGTAATGGGTTGGGGAAAAATAATGTTACGTCGTTTTTTTTTCATGGACGACCCCTTCAGTTGTGCTAAGAGTGCACAACGACTTGAAGAATGTTTAAATTTGACTTTTGGGTTGGGCTAAGTGGGCATTGAGTTGGGGAAAATTATTGTTACGTCATTTTTTTGCATGGACGCTCCCTTCAGTTGTGCTAGGAGGGCACAACGACTTGAAGAATGTTTCAAACTGGACTTTTGGGTTAGGCTAAGTGGGAAATGGGTTGGGGAAAAATGTTGTTACGTCGTTTTTTTTGCCTGGACGACCCCTTCAGTTGTGCTAAGAGTGCACAACGACTTGAAGAATGTTTCAAATTGGACTTTTGGGTTAGGCTAAGTGGGAAATGGGTTGGGGAAAAATGTTGTTACGTCGTTTTTTTTGCCTGGACGACCCCTTCAGTTGTGCTAGGAGGGCACAACGACTTGAAGAATATTTCAAACTGGACTTTTGGTTGGGATAAGTGGGCATTGGGTTGGGGAAAATTATTGTTACGTCGTTTTTTTTTCATGGACGATCCCTTCAGTTGTGTTAGGAGTGCACAACGATTTGAAGAATGTTTAAAATTGGACTTTTGGGTTAGGCTAAGTGGGAAATGGGTTGGGGAAAATTATTGTTACGTCGTTTTTTTTCATGGACGACCCCTTCAGTTGTGTTAGGAGTGCACAACGATTTGAAGAATGTTTAAAATTGGACTTTTGGGTTAGGCTAAGTGGGTAATGGGTTGGGGAAAAATGTTGTTACGTCGTTTTTTTTTTTTGCCTGGACGACCCCTATACGTCAGCTAGGAGTGCACAACGATTTGAAGAATGTTTAAAATTGGACTTTTGGGTTAGGCTAAGTGGGAAATGGGTTGGGGAAAAATGTTGTTACGTCGTTTTTTTTTGCCTGGACGACCCCTATACGTCAGCTAGGAGTGCACAACGACTTGAAGAATGTTTCAAACTGAACTTTTAGGTTGGGCTAAGTGGGTAATGGGTTGGGGAAAAATGTTGTTACGTCGTTTTTTTTGCATGGACGACCCCTACAGTTGAGCTAAGCGTGCACAACGACATGAATAATGTTTCAAATTGGACTTTTGAGTTGGGCTACTATACCATATTATACCATTTTAACAGAATTTAGAGTCATAGAGACGCACCTGAGAAATGGTAAAATCCGTAAAAAAAATACTTTGACTCAATCTCACCCCCCAGACCAAGTGTCACCCCCACTAACGGTACGTAGTATTTTTTTTGCATAATCGAACCCTGCAGTTAAGCTGAGAGTGGACAACGACTTAAAGAATGTTTTCAATTTGGTCTTTTGGGTTGGAACCCACTTGTAAAATGTTGTTACGTAGCCGAAACTTTGCTTACATGTTTCCTGCACAATAAAGCTCTTACAAAATCCCATTCAAAGTTCTTAAAAAGATTAAAAAAAAACTCACGACCCACTGAGCCCAACCCAAAATCCAATTTAATATTCTTCAAGTCGTTGTGCACTCTTAGTTCAACAGAAGGGGTCGTCCAGGCAAAAAAAACAACGTAACAACAATTTTCCCCAACCCATTTCCCACTTAGCCCAACCTAAAAGGCAAATTTTAACATTCTTCAAGTCGTTGTGCACTCCTAGCACAACTGAAGGGGTCGTCCAGGCAAAAAAAAAAACGACGTAACAACAATTTTCCCCAACCCATTTCCCAATTAGCCTAACCCAAAAGCCCAGTTTGAAACATTCTTCATGTCGTTGTGCACTCCTAGCTCAACTATAGGGGTCGTCAATGCAAAAAAAAAACGACGTAACAAAATTTTTCCTCAACCCGTTACCCACTTAGCCCAACCTAAAAGTCAAATTTTAACATTCTTCAAGTCGTTGTGCACTCCTAGCTCAACAGCAGGGGTCGTCCATGCAAAAAACTACGTAACAACATCTCCCATAGTTGATGTGCACACTTGGCACAACTGTATGGGTCGTCCATACTTTAAAATATTACGTATTTAATTTATTTAGGGCACATTTGTTCTATTCAATACATTCATCGATTCCATTGCATGAGACACACTTGTTCCAACTGCAATTCACCATAAATCTAAATAACGGTTTGTGCCTTGGATACCATTCGTTTTTGAATGGTCGTATGATATAATTGAAATAAAATAAACTAGTTAAAAGTTTTTACAACATCATTTTCTTATGTTTTTAGGAATACATCAACCTAGTATTCGTCATAGTTGATGTATTATGGATGGTTTTACAATTATATTCATAAAAAATATAATTTCACTAATTTTTTTATACAAAAATTTTGATTTAAATGCTAATTTTTTCAAAAGGTTAATTTTCCTACCAAATTCAAACTAAAATAAGTGTTTGAAAAAAGTTTTGATATAAAATGTTTTTCTTACGCTTAAATTAACCAACTCGTGAAAAAATAACATTGAAAAAACTAATTTGAACTATTTTAACAATAAAATTACTTTGCACGCTTTTGTACCAAAGCCCTGTGCACGTTTGTGCTAACTCATACAAATTACCTCCCAAAACACACTTGTGCCAATAGCAAGCATGATTTTTTTTCGTATTTTCTCTGCCAAAATTTTTCTAGCATTTCAAAAGTTTTTATATTTCACAATGTCTTTAAGTAATGTCAGGTGCATACTTTAAAATTGTTAGAACAATTGTTTGTCGAATAGTTTTCCAGAAACAGTAATTCAAAGTTTAAAAATCGATTTTCTCGCAACTACCAAAATGTCAGTTAGTATAAGAGAGCACACCGCTATCGATATGCCGAATGCTGATACAACTTATCTTAGTCCCGGGTATTAGGTGGTGATAGCCCTCGCGCTGCTTCCAACGACCCATTTCAGAATGACAGAGCTCCTTGCGGTCCAATTCCGAGGTCGCTGGGCATTGTTCGGCCCCGCCTAAACATAGAAGCAAGCATCTGAAGGAAACTCGATCTATATTAAGACTTCCAATCCCCTCAGGCAAATCAGGGATCAGCGCGTATTTAATAATATGAGAAGAAGATATAACATGTTTCAACACTACGGATCAATTCACTGCTAGAGTGTAAACCTTCTGATGGCCGACTGCTTAGCGTCCCAGACCACCAATCCAAAGGTATGGGTTCGAATCCCGCCTGATTCATTTTCGTTTTTGTTCATATTCAAATTCCTGATTCCAAATTTCAAAGGTACCGACCGGGATTTGATCCCTGAACCTTCTGCTTGGGAGACAGAAGCCGTAACCATTAAGCCACGAAGCCGGTTAACTTAACAACCCTGTTCAAAGTGCATTATAATCTTGAAACAAATATTTGTTTATAGAAAAATATTTTTCGAATATCAAAAAATCAATCTTAAAAATCATTACCAACTTTCTTGCTTTATAAAACAGTTAACAACTCAATTTTGAAGAAAAATCCGCTTTAAAAACACAAACGCTCTTCTAATTTTTAGCTTCATAACCATTAGTATCTAGATAAAAACCAAGTTTATAAAATAAATTAATAATTCATTAAGGTTATAAATTTAATTTCAAAATTCAGCCGTCGATTAATTTAATCAAAATAGTTTATTAAATAGGGCTGTAAGAAGAAATTTTCTTCTTCTTTTCTTCTTCTTCCCTCTCTCCCATATGTCTTCCAAAAAATTCGGGGCCCGTGCCACCAACCTTCGTAGCCAGGGTATTGGGATTCGGGATGAAGCCTCCCCCCCACCGAAACAGCTTAGCTCAATTTGGTGTAATATTTCCAAAGTATTTCCAAAATATTATATTCAACATAATGATATCGTCTTCTGATTTTCTGCCTTTTGTTTATATGAGAAAAATCCATCAAATGACTTATTATTAAAACATCGCTTACGCCATTCATTGAGTTCGTCCCACAAAAAATATAGTTTAAGAAAAAAAACAAATAACAGCAAAATATCGTGTTAATCTTTAGACCTAATTTTTCTCAAAGTAATAAATAATTTCAAATTTAAGTACTCAAAAAAAAAACTTCTTAGGCTGCAAATGAGTTGATAATTTTTCCTTGTTTTGATTCTATTATAATTTTATGAAAGTCAACACATAAATCTGGTACATTACTTGTCTACAATTTATAAACAAACATTGAAACATTTAAATTCGAAATAAATTATTCAAAAGCTTCTTGATTCCTTCAAATTAATTTATTTGAAAAAAAAAGCCGGATTGATTTTTTCCGCAAATTTTCATGAGTTAGATTTCAAAAGTCCTGTAAATTTATAGGAAATTATAGTAAATGAACTGATTCAAATATCTGCCATTCGAAGTGAATTTGCCTGCTATGCGTAAACGCACAATCTGCTTAGAAAGGTACCTTATTCAATCAGGGTTCACGCGTGCTTGCTTTAAATTACAGTTTTCGTCAATTGACACAACAATTGCTTGTTTGTTGTGCCTACAAAATTCAGCAAAATAATACAACTTTGCTTGAATTGGACTCCAAAAATATTGGATCAAACTGTTATGCAATACTTACTTATATAGGGCACAATACGATATGCTTTCAAGTCTAAGAACTGGAAAAAGCTACCCAATTGTAGTCCATGTAAAGCACGTAGTTAAAATTGGAGAAAGGATGATCATTTATCAATACAAAACCCAAATCAGTAAAGAGTCCAATTTTCTGCCCAGAAAACCTTCCACAATTCGACACTTTTGCCCATTGCCATTTCGCCAATTTGAGGGGACTTCCTGTGGCGTGCACCCCGGCCCGCTTTAGCGCAAAACAATGTTCGGCGCGGGGTCCCCCGCGGCAGGAAGAGGCCACGGGTCATAAATCAAACCCCAATATTTAAATGGGAGTAATTTCAGATATTGAGCATCGATTGTCGATTGTTGTTTGGTCGGAGCTTTTTGTGGAGCGCTTTTTTGTGTTGCCCTCGAACTGCTGGATCTCCGATTGTGTTTTGTGGCTTTTAACCTGTGTCATGGCGGGGAAGTCGCGATGTGGTATTTGGATTGTTGTAACGCTGAATTGCAAACATCCCGGCAATAATAAGTAAATGAGCGAAAGATTGTGACGGCGCGACTATGACTTCCTGCTTTTGGGAGGAGAAGCATAGTTTTCAAACTGTTTCATTTATTTTATTTCATTGGTTCGCAACAATTTTCACAAAGCCTGTACAAAACATAAATCCAACTTCAACATCTCAAAAATGAAAATGCACCCATTTCGCAGCATCCAAAAATCCAATCTCCTTGAACTCAACCTCCCACTTTACTCGATTACCTCATCGGCACGGGTCACACTCGTCAAGTAAATTTCGCGCTCATTTTCGACTTTTCCTCGTTTCACCACCCCCCTCACCCCTGCGCGAAAATAATCTGTTAAAACAAGCGCGCCAAAACAACTTAAAAACAATACGCAAAAAGCTGCTTCACCCCTCTTTTCCTCTTGTTTCACCACTCAATCAGATCAGCGGTGAGGGGCGTAATATGAAAAATAACACCAATTTACGCAAAACTGCACTCAAAAAGCTCTCTCGGGGCTCGCAGATGGAGGAGATTTTCAAAAGTTGATGGAAAAGAGGGGTGGTGAGGGGGCAAGAACGAATTAAGCAAATAAATTACCATCTTTCCATAAACGAATCGTTGACATTTGGGTTTTTGCTGAGGCGAGAGAAACGGAACAATTTCTGCAAGAAACTTGATCATTCGAGTAACCTCAATTCAAACCTCGTGTGGCGTTGGCTTTCGACAGAGGAAATAAATTAGGGATTTTAAAACCAACGCGAAACCCTAGAATAAGGCCTTCCCGATCCGATTAAAAAGTGGACACCTTTTTTACTCCAGATGGAGTCACTTTGTTCGCCAACAATTTGGTGTTGCATTTAATTACCCACTGAGCCTTAATGGCACACGTCCCCCTCCCTGCTTAAGTTGGGCTTAATGAGAGTTTGCGTTTTAAAATGATAGGGAAGTTTTTGCGTTGAAACGGGTTCGTCACTTTGATGCGTGAAGTCGTTTGATTAAGCTGTCAATTTGCGTCAGAGCTCGTTTAATCAAGTGTGTCAAATGTGTCACTTAGCTCGTGTAATTGAAGTGGTGATTAGTTAAGGTAACGGTTTGGGCAAACATTTGATAGTGAAACGAAATGGGTCAGTCGATTAAATACGTGTCAAAAGTTTAAAGTATTCTCACATTTTTTTTCAGTTGGCATTGATATTTTTTCTTTTGCAATTGCAAATAATATGGAGATGAAAAATCGTTAGCATTTTTGTAAATACAGTGGACTCTCTCGTTGTCGATATTGAAGGGAGCATCGAGAGTGGGAATTATCAAATAATAGAACGAAAATCAAATAATTCTATTTGAAGAGACTGACAAATTTATTGACAGCTGGAGCAATATTGATATCGAGAAGATCGACAGCCAGAGAGTACACTGATATTCGATTGAAATTAACTGAAACTTGATGAACCAAAGTACAACACAAAAAATGAGGCAACACATTTCGTGCTACATTCACTCTTTCGGATGGTACTAAATTTTTTTTACTAATTTGATTCCAACTTTTGGCAAAATCGAGGTGGTAGTAGATGTTCCAACGCATCTTCTGAAACATAAATTTCACTAAAATATTGTTTAATTTGACTGCCGGTGCGAAACACCAAATGTGATGAACACAAAAACGTGTTTTTCTCGGAATACTTGATTTGGCATAATAGCCGAATATTCGAATTATGGGCAGTGTACAATGTAATAAGAAATCGGTAGAAATTTTTTGATAAAAATTTTTATTTTAAATTTTGTCAGAGAATTTTAAGATAAAATTATTCTGGATTCCCGAAAATCAAACAAAATCTATAATTTGATTGAGTGATCTGAATAATTATCTAAAAACTTATTTTTAAAAAAAGCTGTTTTAGACACTTTTGCAAATAATATTTTGATATTTTCTTTTAGCATTGATTAGAGCAGATACTGAACAACAACATGAAATGATTTCCAAATTTGTAGCTTTTTGATGCTCTTGAAACTGCTATCGCTATTCGTGTTATGGTCCCAATTTGCCCCAGTTGACGATACTTCAAATATCAGACCTAAGCTTCAAATGATTGATTGTTTAGAAGAGGTTTTTTGTAATACTATTTTTTTTATTTATGTAAGGCCAATGCAAATTTTATTTCAAGTTTTTGTCCAACAAAAGCCTTAATTTCCCAAATTTATCATTGCATACATTTTTTTTTATCATTTCAAGGCATTTTTTTTTGCCTTCCTCACTGAGGTAAGGCTATAATCCTGCTCTAAAAATGAACTTTTTATTAAAACGTCATAGACCCACCTACATGTATAACTACCTTTCGACTCAGAATTGAAAACAAAACAAATGTCTGTGTGTGAATGTATGTGTGTGAATGTGCGTGCGGATTCTATGGAAGTCAAAATTCTTGCCAAGTTTTATCAGCCAGTGTCCGATTTTAGCTCGGAAAATTTCATTTGATCCGATTTTTTGAAGATCTGGCAATCCTGTCTCAAGATATGGCCACTTTAGAGCCATTTTCAAGCTTCTTTTACAACGGATCTCAGCTTAAATCCAAGCTTAAATATTCTTTGAAAAAAACATTGTTTCGGTTTTTCTAAGAAATCCTGAAAGTACATGGAAATTCAACAAGTTTGATTGTCAAATCATAAAAATTTTAATGTTTCGATGCCTCTGTGCTCTCTTGTACTAAGCTAACTAGGATTCCTATAACACATAAAAACTCAACAAAAACTGTTTCTCAAATTAATAAGAAATATACCTATTGTTTTGTAATATATCGTAATGTTTACATTTATTGTAAAAACAATTTCCGCAACAAAAAAAAAAACACTTAGAAATCTGAAAGTAGAAAAACAGGAAACTATGCATTTTAAAACTGTTCATAATTTAATCAAAACTCGTAAAAAAACAAGAAAATATATAAAAAACAAACTAAATTTCTATTTTTATACTTATCTATTCATTTTTTTTGGGAAAAAATAAAAAAAAAACATAAAAATTGAAATAATAAGCCAAAGTTTTAACATTAGAATGCAAAAAGTGTTTTGAAATGCATTTTACACTAATTCATTTGCTTTGCAATCATTCGTTTTCAAAAACGTAACTTAATCCACCTTTAGGTGGCTGGTGCCTTCCTCTCATTTATAGAGTGATTACAATCCCCTAACGTGTCCACATGGTTTATGGATCTCCCCTAACGTGATCGCAGCACCTAAGAGGTCCTAATAAAAATAAGTAACGAGTAAAAAAAAAAGACTTCCTACGGACTTTTTGTCAAGATTATACAGACACCGCCTTTCAGGAAAATGGCATCTCTCTACAAGGCTTTTTTCGTGGCGATCAGACGGGACCACTTGAGGTTATGTAAATTCAGACCATTTTTTAAACTGCTTGTAATTTTAGATAGGTAAGTCAGATCTTGAAAATTCTTAATCCACAAGAAAGGTCTTCTCATATGCTTTCTAAAAATGTATAACATGTGAGGGTTTCATGAAAAAACCACCCTTTTTACCATAATTTTAATTTAATATGAAACAGTTTTTTTAACATAACTTTTTAAATACATGATAAAACTGCATGAATTTAAATAGCAACTTAGGGGACGTTAAGACGGATCGATTAAAACCATTCCAGCCAAAATCGGTTGAGCCTGTGCCAAGATATTCCAGTGACATTGAATCGGTACACATGTCTACATACAGCCAAACACACAGACATTTGCTCAGCTGGTGATTCTGAGTCGATATGTACAAATGAAGGTAGGTCTAGGAGGTCTAACTAAAAAGTTCGTTTTTCGAGTGATTTTATAGCCTTTCCTCAGTAAAGTGAGGAAGGCAAAAAGTAAGATTTGACGAAAACAAAAAAAAAGTGCGAAAAAAAAACTTTTTGCGATACTAAACATCCAAAATTTTAAAAAAATAAAAGATGTTTAAATCAACCCAAGCATGCTCAAAATGGTTTTAAACGCAGGGGAATGCATTTTAAATACATTTCAGCTGATTGCACTAAAAATTCCATTGAAATAATGAAGTAACTAAAAAAATATGAGTAAAAAATACTTTTATTCAATTTAATGTTATTGATGAAAAACAAATAAACATTTCAGGAAGAAAAAAAAAATCTTAACCATTATCGATTAGACATTTTTTGGTCAAATAAGGCCATTAAACATAATATTAACAGTTTAAACGCAAATAGAGCGTCCAAAAAGTTAAAATTTCCATGTGATTTTTTTTAAAGCAAAAGTATCACTAAAAACAAACTTAATCCACCTATGTGGTTGGAGCCTTCCTCACAACAATGACTGTACACAAGTTTCATCTATTTTTTAGATCCGGCTTCCAAAAAGTACATCGATATCACTTATGTGGCCATATCTCGAGACAGGGTTGCCAGATCTTCAATGTTTTGGGCTCGTTGGAAAGGTTTTTTGATAACCTAACCAACCATGGGTCGGATGATAGATCCAGACACCGTTTACATACATTTAAGTGAGATCCGGCTTCAAAAAAGTATATCAATATCACTCAAGTGGCCATATCTCGAGCCAGGGTTGCCAGATCTTCAATGTTTTGGGCTCGTTGGAAAGGTTTTTTAATAACCTAACCAACGATGGGTCGGATGATGGATCCGAACATAGTTTACATACAGTTAAGTGAGATCCAAATATATGTGAAAACACATTTTTATACATAACTTTTGAACTACTTATCGAAACTTCAATCTGTATAAAACTCGATCTATGGGACCCTAAACCAAGTAGAATGCAACAGGTTCGGGTCAAATCGGTTCAGCCAGTGCCGAGAAACATGAGCTAGTTTGTTGGTCACATACATACATACACACACACATACACACACATACACACACACATACACACAGACATTTGTTCAGTTTTCGATTCTGAGTCGATATGTATACATGAAGGTGGGTCTACGACATTTTTATACGAAGTTCATTTTAAGAGCAGGATTATAGCCTTACCTCAGTGAGGAAGGCAAAATGTATTAGTAATAACAGTTAGAGCGTTGCAAATATTTTCCAAAGTATATTATGTATATTTTTTTCCAAAAAACTTTAGAATTTTAATGGAAATTGAAGCTTAATCAACTCAAAGTAATTTAAAATGCATTTTCTGCATTGATAATCATATTTTTCACATTTTGGCTCGCTTAAAATATTTTTTAATTTTTATGAAATTCTAATGTACAGCACTGCAACTCTTTTTACGCAAGAAAAAATATCGTCAGATATTTCGGAAACCAATGATTGCAAAACAAATGTTATATTTTTGCATTCATGAAATTTATGCCTTTTCTTTTTTTTCAATCATTTAAAAAATTTCCAATATTTGGTCCAAAAATTGAAACTTTGCAAAAAGTCTCACTGTGCCCTCATTAAAATGGCAAAAATAAACTTTAAATTATGATTTCAAAAACTTGAAATAAAATAACAATTGACCTTAAAAAAGCACATAAAGTTAAATTTTGGAAGGTTTATAATATGGTTGGTTGAATATGGCAACTTTTTTGAGTATTTTTTTTCTTAATAATGTGTTAAATATAAAATTCAATAGTACCTGATAAAATTTTCACCAGTTCCTGATTTAAAATTACACATTTTTACACAAAATCTGTCATTGTTTATAATAACTCAAAAAATCAAAAATCACATTATTCGCTCTACAGCATTGCCTTGGCGTTCTCGATTGCGAGATTCCTTCTCGATAACAACCAATAGTTTAAAAATGACGAAAAAAACATGCCTTCATGTTTATATTTATTTGCAAACAAATTGTTATCACAATCAAAATTCGATCAGATTTTGGTAATTTAGAGTTTGGAATTAAGTTTCAGAATATTAGAATTAGTATAATTCATACCTTTCACAATTCCAAGTCGTCCATGAAAAATTAGTAAAACGCCAAATCAAAACAAATTTTCACATCAACAATCACTTCAAAAACAAACAACCGGCCTTAACTGCTCCAAACAACCAGCTAATCACAGTTCAGTTTCCAGCAATTAACCACTTAGCGCGCTCGGTTCACCATCATCAGCTCCAAACACTTGATCATACTACTGCATCACAACCGTTCACCTTTCTTCTTTCTCTCTGGTGTGGTGAGCACTCGAAATGCCCGATCGTTCTGTTCTTAACGCTTTTCCCCTACCCTTTCTGTTCTCTAAGGTCACTGAACAAACGCTTTTTTTCGCTGTGTTTGCTGCTTGTTTATTTTGTATCAATTCGTGCCCACTTCTCAACTATGACTACACTTCTAAACTATTCTTTGCACTTTATTTGTGCATTGCTTTTCCAGTTGTTTTGTTTGCACTTTATCTGTTGTTCTTTCTTTTATTTAACTCTTTTTTTTTGTGCTTATTTCTCTAGCTGGATGAATCTTCTCGTTTATTTTTGCACCCAACACACTACACTAACACACTCCCAGGCGTTCAGGAAAGACTCGTTTGCTGTCTTGTTATCGGTTTCTGACTTGTTGCAGCATCCCCCTTCTTCCTCCCTGCTTGGGATCGGTTTTCGTGAGATGCACTCTCGAGGAGGAGCTGTGTTCTACCAACGAACGCGAACAAGTACGCGAAATGTTGTGCCAGGTCGTGGTCGTCTTCGAGAACGTTGGCCCCGAAGCGCAGAACCGACCGAAGCTCGCTCGCGTTCGACTTTTGTGTTTTATTTTTAGGTGGATTTTGCATGAACTTTATCGAAAACGACCCATCGGCTTTTTTCCTCTTTTTTTGCGCTGCTCCTTCGTTCCGAGAACGCCCTTTTTTAGCACCTTCAATAAATCACTGGCTGGGCGGTTGCCCCCGGAAGAAACCAACCGACTCCGTATTTTAGCTTATTTTTTCCGCGCGCGAAGACTATCACGACGATGATCTTTGAAACAGAGCAAAAAAAACGTTCACCCTCTATTGTGCTCCACCGAAAACAATAGCGCACGCCGAAAATATCACGAAAAGCTCCGAAAAAACCGCGGAAAATCCCACGGAGACTGCAACGCGCGCGCACCGAGCAAAACAAGCGACGAACCCAACTCTTCTTGTGACCGAAAGCGACGACAAACCGAGCAGAGACCTATTCGCGCTCACTCATCCGGCGCAGCATTCTGATGAATACTGACCGAGCATCGCGCCAGTGAGGCACATTAAAATCGAGTCAACAATAAAAACCCGGCCGCGGAGACTCTCAGCCCAGCGGTCCAGCGACGAACCCATCCTTCTTGTGTTGCGGGTTTGCGCTGTTTTTTTTCTTCGCTGAGAAGATCGCGAGCGCGCGGACGGATGATCTTAAAGCTTGCTCTCTCGTTGTTTTGCGGAAAGCTCTCCCGCGTGAGGGAGGTCAAAAGGAGACTTGCTTTCTGGTTAGAATGATGGACCAAAGAGAAAGTGAGGATGGCGAGCGGGAGCAAGATGCAGATTTTCCTGTCCAGAAAAGGGCTGAGCTTTGTGGAGTTGTTGTTGCGAAAAAAATGTGGTTGCTGAATTGGAAGATGGGAAGAGAGTAAGAATTGCTTTGGGAGCTTTTTTCCGGGAGTCGGTTGGGATCGGAGAGCTTTTTGCTGAATATTGCATAAATTTGCTTTCGGGTAAAGGTTGTAGCGCAATTCTCTGAGATTTCGGTCATTCATTTTTTTTGAATTTTTTAATCCGGCTGAAACTTTGCCCAAAGAAGCCATTTTGCATCATTAGTTTGTCCATATAACTTTCCATACAAATTTGGCAGCTGTCCATACAAAAATAATTAATAATAATTCGAAAATCTGTATCTTTGGAAGGAATTTTTTGATCGATTTGGTGTCTTCGGCAAAGTTGTAGGTATGGAAAAGGATTACACTGAAAAAATATGATAAAAGGTAAAATTTTTTTTGGTGATTTATAATTTCACTTTTTGTCACAAAAAACTTGAGTTGCAAAAAAAACTCTTTTTTTATTTTTTTTTTATTTTTTGATATATTTTAGGGGACATTAAATGCCAACTTTTCAGAAATTTCCCGAATGGTCGAACTTTTTTTGACCGAATTATGATTTTTTTTTCGCAAAAAAAATCAACTTCAATTTTTGATGTATAATCAAATTTCCAATCAAAAAGTACTTTAGTGAAATTTGGTACAGTGTACCGTTTTCAAGTTATATCCATTTTCAGCTAACTTTTTTGAAATAGTATCAGTTATTCATTTTTGAAAATCGGTGGCCATGTTTGCCCACTCTTGAAAAAGTATTTTTGAAAAGCTGAGAAAATTCTCTATATTTTGCATTTTTGAACTTTGTTGATACGACCCTTAGTTGTTTTGATATTGCCATGCAAAGGTTTATAATCAGGATTTTTTTTTAAGTCTCATCCAAACAACCCACAATTTTCTAATGTCGATATCTTAGCAACTAATTGTCCGATTTTCAATGTTAAAATATTTAACATTCGTGAAATTTTCCGAAAATAATATTTAATTTTTTTTAATCAAGACTAACATTTTAAAAGGGCGTTATATTGAATGTTTGGTCCCTTTAAAATGTCAGTCTTGATACAAAAATTTTGAAAATATTTTTTTTTGAAAAGATCTGAAAATTGCAAGTATATACTTCCTACTATGCCAGTTTTAAGCAATAAATAATTTTGATTATTTATTACATACAAAATGTATTTAAGCCAATTCTAATTTTAGTCTAAGCTCCTGTTTTATCGCCTAAAAAAAATCTTTGAGCAACTCTCTATGAAATCGGCCGATTTCGACCATTTTTATTTTTTGTATTTTTTTATTTGACTTAAACTTTGTGGGGGCCTTCCATTCGACCAAATAAGATATTTTGCGTCATTGGTTCACCCGTACAAGTCTCCATACAATTTTGGCTGCTGTCCAAAAATTGTATGTAAAAAATTGTATGTAAATATTCAAACAACTGTAACTTTTGAGTGAATTTTCTGATCAATTTGGTGTCTTCTGCAAAGTTGTAGGTATTGTTAGTGCGTCCATCCCGGGAATTCCCGGGACAAAAATCCCGGGATTTTTCCAGAACCGGGAATTCCCGAATCCCGGGATTTTTTTAGAATTTGTCCCGGGAATTCCCGAAAAAAAAACAAATTTTGGTCTCGAAATTCTGATTTGGTTGTGGAAATATATGAACTGTTGAATACCTCAGAATCGATAATAATTTTAAAACATTATAATTTGTATTCGGCATATATCAGCATTAATTTAGTTTATTAGGGCAAACTGTTTAAATTTTAGTTTACCGATCTGCAAAATGCCTAGCGCTTTAAATATTTCATATTTGATTTTATATATTTTTAAAAGATTGATATATCTACTTATATTTATGATTTAAAAGTTGAAAAAAAAATATCAAATCAAATTATGTTTCATCAAGCACTGGTATGTGGGGCAAATCAGGACAAATGAAACGAATTAAGACAGATATTATTTTTTTTTTTGCATGATGTTTTGAATTACTTTGGTTAAAACAGGAACAGAACAAAACAATTTCACAGAACACCGATTTTTTTATTTATTGTTCTAAAATCTCCTTATTTATTTAGACTGTTTTTTCCTAGTTGGCGGTAGCAACTTAAAAATAATTTGTAATTTATGTGTTTTGCAAATGTTTTTTTTGTGAAAGTTAAACATTTTAGCACTTGTATCAATAAGTAAAATTTTCAAATTATTTTTTAATTTTAACGGTGAATTTATTTAACACATGGATGTTTGCAAAAATTTCATTCGAAGGGCGTTTATTCGGGATTGCAAAAGATGTTGTAAGCAACTTGTTGTAAAACTTGATTTTTCCAGCACTTGTCGTATTTTTGATAACTTTTTCAAAACAACAAATGCGCCAAGAGTTTCCTATGTACATAGGACCTTTTGAAAAAGTAATCGAGATCTATCCGATAAATGTACGACTCGTGCTGAAAAAATCTTCTTTTTGCCACTTGTTGCATACATTTTTATTATGTAAAACATGAATTCAAAACTTATCTTAAATTTTACATTGGCTGGTGTCATTTAATTTGTTGTCGCCTCTTGTTTTTTAAAGATATTTTCAAAGAAATTTTTCAAGCTTTTCTGATCATGTCAAATAAAAAATAAATATATTTGTATAAGTTTATTTAATTTGAATCACATTGTAGTCATTTAAAATCCAAAGCACAACAAAGAACAAAAAAACTTATTTTAATTTTATATGGGCTTTTTAAAAACTGTCGTCCTTGTATAGATTGAAGTGTACATTATCAGCAATTTTTATGATTGAGCTAATTCTATGATTTTATTCTTGAAAACATAACAAATATAATGAAAACTTAAATTTTATTACTGTTTAAAAAATTTCCCGGGATCCCGGGAATTCCCGGGATTCCAAAAATATTTTTCCCGTTTCCCGGGAAATTCAAAACCCGGGAAATTTGGACGCCCTAGGTATTGTTGAGGACTTTTGAGAAAAAAATACGTACACGGAAAAAAAAATTTGCTGATTTTTTAATCAACTTTTTTTTCACTAAAACTCAATTTCCCAAAATACGTATTTTTTTTACTTTCGAGATTTTTTGATATGTTTAAGGGGACAAAAATCCGCAACTTTTGAGCCATAGAGTAACATGGTCATAAAATCTGCCGCAGAGTCATGAATTTTTGAAAAAATTGTGATTTTTGGAAAAAAAATCGAAGTTTCATGCAAAAACAAATTTGACATTATTTTTTAATGCAAAATTGAATTTGCAATCGAAAAGTACTTTACAGATTTTTTGATAAAGGGCTCCGTTTTCAAGATATAGCCACCGAAAGTTTGATTTGAGCGAAATATTTGCAGTTTTTCGATTTTTAAAAATAGTGACAATGATTGACCATCTATAAAAATATTTTTTTTTTGAAAAGTTCAGAAATTTTGCTATAAAATTGTCTATGAGACATTGAAGATTGGACCTCGGGTTGCTGAGATAGAGCCACTTTAAGAAAAAGAAACACGAAAATTGAAGTTTTCTAAATCTCACTAAAACAACCCACCATGTTCTAATGACGATATCTCAGCAACTAATGGTCCGATTTTCAATATTAACACATGAAACATTTGTGAAATTTGCCAATCTTTTTGAAAAAAATATTTTAATTTTTTTTAAATCAAGACTAACATTTTAAAAAGGCCAAACTTTGAATATTACACCCATTTAAAATGCTAGTCTTGATTTAAAAAAATTCAAAATTTTGTTTTCGAAACGATCGGAAAATTTTACGAATGTTTCATGTATTAACATTGAAAATCGGACCATTAGTTGCTGAGATATCGTCATTAGAAAATGGTGGGTTGTTTTGGTGAGATTTAGAAAACTTCAATTTTCGTGTTTCTTTTTCTTAAAGCAGCTCTATCTCAGCAACCCGAGGTCCAATCTTCAATGTCTCATAGACAATTTTACAGCAAATTTTCTGAACTTTTCAAAATTTTTTTTTTTTTTAAGTGGTCACTCATGGTCACTATTTTTAAAAATCGAAAAACTGCAAATATTTCGCTAAAATCAAACTTTCGGTGGTTTTATTTGGTCATAAGCCCCCACAAAGTTTGAGCCAAATAAAAAAATACAAATAAAATCCATTTCCGGATTTGGTAAAGAATTGCTCCTTTGAAAAAAACTTGTACAATCAGTTCTAGAGTTTTTTTTGATTAGGTCCTATAAACATATGAAAGACAATAGTTTATTGGTCCTTTTAAAAAAAAAGTCTGGAGTTGTACATTTTTAGAAATACCATTAAAATTTTAACTTAGATTTTGGATTGCAAGGTCGAAAACAAAAAAAATAATGGTGTTAAATATTTTGTGATACTAAATGTTGCAGATTTTTTAAATTTGAAATTTAATTTATTGCCTCTTTCTCCATAGCCCAAGGACCAAAACTTTTATTTATTTGTTTAACCTTTTCGCGCCCAGAGCAAAATCGAGATTTTTACGTTTTTCGCCATAACTCGTAATTGGATCGACCAAATTGGATGAAATTTTAATGGTTATAAGCTAACATTCTATATAAACTAACGCAGGTTGAATCAGGTTGAAAAAATGCATGGTTGCAGAGAAATTTAGTTTTGAAGACAAAAATTAGTGGTGCTCTGGAGTAACCATGGGCGTTAGAGGGTTTACTAAGCTTAACATCATATTTTGGAAATAATTTGAAAGTAAAATGGTGATTAACAAAAGATAAAAAAAATCAATATAACATACTGTTTGGGATACCTTTTGAAAAATTAATGAACATGTTCAATCATCTTTGACTTAATAATCTTCAATTATCGAAGTCTTGAAAAATATTTGATGTTAATGTCAAATGGTTTGCAATAATACTACAAATTCATAAAAAAACAGCAAAAAAAGTATTGTTCAAAATAGATGATTTGATTGATTGATATTTATTGATAATTCAATGACATTAAGAAAAAAATATAGATTTGAAATAAGCTTAAATTGATCAAATAGTAAAGATTTTTTAAAAGAATAAACTCATCAAGATTTATCCAACAAACGATAAGCTGTCCTTTTCTTTTCTAAAAAAAATATATGGCCATGTTTTGTGTCCATTTGAATTCGAAAAATAAATAACTCTGCTAAAAAATTAACCCATTTTTATCAAACAGAGATTAGACATTCTTCAGCGCGTTGGAAAAAATTATCGGATTTTCAGTTCAATTGAAATTTTATTCAGTAGACTTCACCAGACCCGGATGACTCTTGTGTTAAGTGGTCCTTAAACGTTAATAAATAATTAAAATAAAAAAGTAGACTTCGATCCAAAAAAATCGACAAAACGAAATTTTTTATCCATTTTTTAAACTTTATGATGAATTGCAATCGCCAACAAGCAGGAATCTCGCAATCTATAACTCCAAGGCAATGCTGTAGAGCAGATAATTTGATTTTTTGATTTTTTATGCATTGGATAAAGAACTCTTAAAACTTCAGAATATTTTTAAGTTAGAAGTTCAACTTGTTTGATGTTATTTTCCCAATGTTTCTGAAACTTCATTTTTATCAGGGGTCAACTTTGGCTGTGTGTTTTTACTGAGAATTCCAATATTTTAAGCAAAAATAAGTATGGGATTATATTTGTATTATCCGAAACCATGATTCTACGCATTTTTTACAATTAAAATGATAACGGTTTAGTTCTTTAGAAAAAAAAATGTGAAAAACAAGCAAATATTAAAAAAGTGACTTAAAATATAAATTAGAAACGAAAAGGCAAAATGTCACTATAGGAGCTGGTAGATTAAGCCGAATACTATCACAAAAAAAATACAAAACAAGATAAATGTAAATTTAAAACACAAAACAGATGTCGGTCAAATGCATTACTGAAGAAACTAACTTTGAGCCTTAGATGGTTTATTTTATGTTCCTAATACAGTTATAGTTCTCCTACAAGCTACATTTTACATCAAATTCATGTTGAAATTAATACAGCTCTTAATTTTTTTAACCAGAGTAACAAAAAAAATATTCACATGATTTAGCTTTTGCTTAAACCATTTCCTATTAATTATTATATTGTTATTTATTACGCAAAGTAAGCTTAGTTTTTTAAACAAATATCCCATGCTTATTTAACTCCACCAGATTCGACTCTAGTCCAACTTGAACCTCCTCCCAAGGAACGCCGCTGAAACCGAAACACACGAACCTCCTCGCGAGAGACGAAAGCTTTGCGATCTCGTCGAGAGCTTTTTTCTGCACGCGCGCGAGAACGATCTTCGTTCACCACGAAGAGAGAGCGCGAATGAGAGAAACGGGAGAGAGCAAAAGTGCGAGCCGATTCTTTCGACCTTGTGCCGAGATTCGCGTGCCGTCGTCGTCGTCGTTGCCGCTGAAGCAGCTGCTGCTAGGTCAGTTTGCGGGCGCATAAGCCAAAGGGGATAGGGGAAATTGCAGTGCGTGGAGTGTGTCCTCTGTAGAGCGTCATAAATAAAACGATGGTGTTGGGAGCTTTTCGGAGGGAGAAAAGCTGCAGTATGGGAAGGATAATTTGACTGTTTACAAATTAATGCAAATGCAAATTACATTTGATTTTTTGACTTCCTTCTACTTTATTTTTTCCCAAAAAAAAAAAACAAAATCAACGCTCTTCTAAAAAAATCATTTAAAAGAAAAATATCCATATATTTTTTTTGGTTTGATAATGATTTGATTATCCAAAGTCCCATACAAATCTTCGGATAATCGAACTTCGGATAATCGAAACTTCGTATAATTGAGGCTTCGGATAATCGTGCTAAAATATATCAAGAACATTAATTGCTATCCTGACAAAATTCAAATATTATATTATTTCTATAAAAAAAATAAAATTATGAACCGTCTTGCAAATGTCAATCTTCTAATAAAACAAGGAATTTTAATTGACTGTGAGAATTTCTGTGCCCCCAAGCATGTTAATTTTATGTCGCTCCCAATTAACTTGTTATCCGGTAGTTTGACACTACCTTCCGATGGATGGCAACCTAACCTTTTCAGCATCCACTGCGTGCCTCAGTCAGCCGAAAAAAAATCAGTCAGAAGGTCTTTCCGGACTACTCGTCTCAACGCGTCGCCGTCTTAAGCCAAACTGCAAGGCCAAGTTCACCGGCTCAACTGATGTTTTAACAACCTTTAACGAAAATAAAAACACCGCGCTCCTCACCACACACACACAGACACAAACTAGCGAAGGCATGAGTATTTATGTCTCGAGTTGTTTAAGATTGGGCGATTATGATGCCGACTCAGTAGAGTTGATCAAAGATGCGCGCCCCTCTCATGACTAGACCGTTCTGAAGAAGATCGTTTTTCCCCCGGTGCCCGTTTCGGTTCTTTCCTAGGAAGGTTCCAACCAATTGACCGCGAAGATGATGTCCGTTTTTCATAACGCGTTGTTTATGTTTTGCGCTATTAAATGCCCCCTCTCTATTGTGGTTGTGCACTCAACTGATTACAATGGATTACATCGCGGCGGCTAAACGAAGTTTAGTGCCCCCTCTGCGGGAAGAGAGACTTGAGCGTCCAGGCGACGAACCCCGGGAAGAACATTTCCAAGGGAAGAGAACGAGCCTGCAGCAGGCAGCAATGCAGCATTCGATTGACCCCATTGATTTTGCGCGCCATCTACCTTTTTCGCAAATGTCATCTAACATGAAAACCAGTTATGTGTGTGTGTATTTATTCTCGAGAAATCGGCAAAAAGCTATCGCATGGCGGAAAACGAGTCAACGAGCCGAGGGCAGCAGCAGCACCAGCAGCCCGGCAAACACGTGGAAAGGTGAAAAGAAAAACCTGAAAAAGTAACGGTTTGTGAGGTTTCTTTTCCCTTTGGCTCCACGCGGATTTGAGCTGGAGTACGAAAATAACTTGCGCGAAAAAAATATATTTGTTGAAAATGTTGCATGCTGCGCTGGTGATCGAGAACAGATTCTTTATTTGCTGTGATTTTGCGTTTATACTAATGAATGATTCCACAGCAAACAATTGTTTTTACATAATTGCTGAGGAAAAAAAATAGCATAAGAAGACGAGCATAACTTTTAACAACGAAAATGAGTAAAATATTATTTTCAACGACATAAAAACCATAACAAAAATCTTTAAAATAAGGTTTGAAGAAGAATTTATTAATCAAACATAGGTTTCAAACATTTTTTTCAGTTCCGGTAAGTAGGTCCGAGCAATTCTCTGAGACTTTGGACAAGGATTGTTTTTTTTTGTAATTTTTTGTTTGGTGTACTTTTTTGTATGACCAAAAAGTCATTTTTCATCATTGGTTTCTCCAAAAAAAAATTCATGCAATTTTGACAGCTGTTCTTAGAAAAGGCTATTAAAATTTGAAGTATCTGTTTCTTGAGAACGGATTTTCTAATCAAATTGAGTATTCGGCACAGTTGTTGGTATTACTTAGAACTTTTCAGTAAAATAAGGCTACATACAAAAATACACATTAAATTTACTATTTACACAAAAATTTGATTGCGCAAAATAACCATTTTTGATAAATCTCATTTTTGGATATGGTTAAGATGACGAAAAATCATATCTCATGAACTATGACACAAGTTTTTTTTTTTTTTTTCATAACTTATTTTTATTAGGTCCTTTTAGGTGCTGTGACCAGGTTAGGACCAAGGATCAAAAGTACAAAAAATAATAAAAGAAAAATAAAAAAAACCGGAACTGATCTAGATTATCATTTTCTCGTGCCATGTGTCAGCAAGTGTGCGATCACGTCAATCTGTTCCTCGGGTGTCTTGCACTGCCTCAAGCGACCTCTGTATTCTCTGTAAATGGACCACAGCTCCGACTCGCTGTACAGCTTCGGTTCGCCTTGATCCGCCTTCGGGGATGCACCGGCGCCGGCGCCAGTATTATCTGGACTTCTTCCTGCGGGACGAGGATGTTTTTCTTCCGTCCCGACGGACGGCACCGCTCCAGGTAGCGGAGGAAAATCCGCCGCGGTCAACGTGGCTCCTGCCGGAGTCTGTTTGTCCTTCTTCCATGCTGGCGGCTTCGGCTTGGACGCCTGCTGCCTCGACTGGATGAACTGCGCACGTTTGGGACAGCTGCGGTCCAGACCCTCGTGAGATCCAGAGCAGTTGACACACTTCTTGGCTTCCGTTTCTTCTGCTTTGCACTTTTCCGTGCTGTGGGCACCCCCACAGCTGCTGCACCTGGGCTTGAGATGGCAGTTACTGGTTCCGTGACCGAACTGCAAGCAGTTCTTGCACTGGGTCACGTGCGGTTCTTTGCTCCGGTAGGCCACCCACCGGACGACGACTGGTCCCACTTTCTTTACCTTGCTACTCAACTCCTTCAGACTGGTGTGACCCTTGGGGAAGAGCACGATGAAAGGCGTCTCATCGATGGCGGGAAGCTGCTGCTTCCGCCTGATGGCGTGTACTGCCAAGACGTCCAGCTGATGTTCCGTCTTGAGCAGCTCCTTGACGTAATCCGGTTCCGCGTTCGGGAGACCTCGCATTACTACCCGGTGCGGTCTCGCACTGCGCTTTCCGTGCGTATAGAACTGCACCTTGTTCTTCTTCAGGTGAGCTTGCACCGTGTCGAAGTCGTCGCTCGAGAAGCACGTAATTTTGGTGCCGTACCGCGTCAGTTTGTGTTCCGGCTGGACATCACATGTCGACATCACCTTCGCAAGGCGGGCGAAACTCGTTTCTTTCACCACCAGCGGCGGCTGCTTCTTCTCCCCGGCCGACTTGCCGGGTGCTGGTACCACGGGGGTGGTTTTTTCTGCTGCTGGGTTCGCATTGTTGTTGTTGTTGCTCTTCTCCGCTAGCGGGCTGAACTTGTTGTTGCTGAGCAGTTTCTCCACTTCCTGGCCATTCCCGTCGTTGATCTCCTCCTTAGCCTTCCTGCGCCGAACCTTGATCACGGGACGAAATTCGCCCCCGTCCTCTCCTCCTCCTTCGGAGTCTTCCACCTCCATGCCCGTCGCCGCCTGCGTTTTGGGTTGGAACCCGTCCGGTTTCTCCCACACACTTTTCTTCATGGCCGCGTTCCAGTAGAACGGCCTTCCATCCTCGGTCCTGTGCTCCGTCCACTCACTCTCCGCCGTCGCGGCCGCCGCCATGGCCGTCGGCGAAAGTTAGAAAAACACCGTCAAAAACGCGCTAAGCTCCAATCAAAGGACACACGTCTGCTCTGGGCGAGCTGTCAAACTGGAATGTATGACACAAGTTGATCTTATATCGAAAAAATCAGGATTTTTGAAAAGCATTGTATTTTTGACTACAATTTAAGAAAAAAACAAATTTGCAATCTAAACATAATTTTCATTATCGAGCTCCGTTTTTAAGTCAGACCATAGAAAATATTTTTCATGACTTGTTATTTATTTCAATTTTTATTTACTTTGGTCACAGATGAGGGACATAAACTTTAAAAAACTGTTATCCTTTAAAAAATTGGTCTTGTTGATAGCGTGATTTTTTAACTAAAAGAGTCATGACAAAGCATGACCACCTTTCGAAATCATTTGTTTGTTTTTTCTACAAGATCAGAAAATTTCTTGTAAAAAAGCTTCAAAGATATTGAAGACTGGACTAATGGTTGCTTGAAGTATCGTAAAATTTCTCGAGTTATGGAATAAAAATATATTCAAATTTTTTAAATAAACCCTTAAATTTGATACGTTCAGAAATAAATGGTTTATGGTGCAAGATAAACACAAAAATTGATGGAAATCCAAATTTCAAAAATACAAAATTCAAAAATCAAATTTTCAAATAAATGAAGAGTGCTACTCAGGGATGCCACATGATTGTTTAAAATGTCTGTGAAAAAGTCTGTGTATTACTGTGCAATTGTCAAAAAATGAGTTTTGAAGACTAACGAAATAAGTTTTGATGGATATTTTTACAAAATATAAATTTAATGAAGTTTTTAAATAGTCTGTGCACCTCAAAAAATGTCTTACACAAGCTCAAATGTCTGTGAAACACAGACAAATCTGTGTATCTGGCATCCCTGGTATTACTCATCTAGTAATTTACTTATAAATGTTGGTGGTGAAACCACTAAGTAGTAAGAAGATCCTTGAATTTGGTCACTACTAGTGAGGTTAAAAAATATTAATCAAGATTGCTAGCACTCTTTAAAAACTTCTGGAAAAGAAGAATTCTTAAAAAAAATAAAAATTTCAAGATCAACATTTGAATGGTAACGGATTAGCCATAACTTTTTCTATTTTTTTTTCAGTATATTTATGAATTTTAACAATTTTAAGCAACAAATAAGCAACATCAAACTTTTTTTTAACATTTTTTTTCGATAAACTTTTATAATACATAAGATTTCTTTTTTTCACTGTGAGGCGCAAAAAATATTTTCTATGGAAAATCTGATCATCAAAATTTGATTAAAGATTTTAACAACAGTTTCTTTAAAACAATAATTTTCTACAGGGCAATTTTCATGAATTCTCTAAAATATATTTTTATTAATTCAGAACGTTATTTTTATATTAAACAAATCTGTTAATCTTATTCAACTGCCAATCAGACTGGTACCAATTTCATTAAAAGTTTTATTCATTCGATTATGGTACAGGGAAAAGTCTCAAAAAAAATAAAAAAAAAATCCAATTTCAAGCTAAGTCTCCAATTTTTTTTTTTTGAGGTCCAAAATTCAAAATCTGCAGAAATTCAAAAATGTATTAAAGTAAAATACAATAATAAACGTTATAACATGTATTTTTAATAGTTCACAATCAATTGCACAAGTTTTTTTTAATCAAAATTTTAATTTTCAACAATATTTTTTGCCCCCTGATTTTTTGGGATATTATTTAAAGGAGCAAATACTAGTAATAACATTTGCGAATGCAGACGTTTTTTTCTTCCTTTTCTTTTCAATTCATTTTCAGCATCCAGCGACAAACTTTACAATATTGTATTTGATTTTATTCTATTTTCAATGTTATTATTTTCAACATGCGTTTATCTTGATTTTTTCTCTCATAGTACTGCATCCTCAAGATGCTTGTTTTGTGTTTCTTGCATTCTTATAAATATATTTAAAAAAATTTGACCGTGTTTAATATTTTCTGCACAAAACTAAATTTACGACTACACAGAAAAAAAAAGTTGAATTTTGGAATGTTGAAAATTTGGTAGGTTGAATATTACCTCTTCTTTTGAGTAATATTACATAAACAATGTGTAAAAATGTGAACCTGATGAATATTCATCAAAAACTGCACAGCAAAAAATCCGATGGTAAAATCGCATGCAAAAGCATGCACATCACCTTCGTCAAAATAAACACTTAATATTACACACTGCATGTACATTTTTTCTAAACACAAAAAAAAGTTGCAACCGACGGGATTCAAACCCAGCACCAACAGTAAGGACTGGCGCCTTAGCCCACTCGGCCATCAGACCGATGAAAAACTGTAAGGATAAACGCATATATGAGCTTGACATTTCGGTCAAGTAGGTTTCCCATACTGATGGGCTACATATTTCAGGGTGTAAAATCACATAAAATTGCATAAAATTATGCAATATTTATTTTACACCCAGGCCTTTTACACGCAGCTGGATTACTTCTTTTTTAGCTGTGTGATGAAAATTCATCATTTTCTGGGGTAAAATTAATCATTTTTTTGGACACAAAATCTGTCACCATTTCCTGATGAATATTACCATAATTTTTTTTTCTGTGTAGTTGACAATATACTAGCCATAAAATTCTTTTAAATAATTGCAGCTTTTTTCTGTTCAATACTTTTTGTAATTATCAAAATTAATTGAACTGTGAATTTTTGCTGAATTTTAAAATAAAATGTCGTATTGGGTTCAAATAGCATTTTGATAAAAAAAATGGTTGTTTGTGATTATTATTTTTAAGAAATCGTTCATTAATTAAGTTTAATATTACAGAAAACTCTCTCTGTATCGATATGGTCAGAGCGGAGCGGAAGGAATCAAATTATTGTACAAAAGAACTAAACAATCAAACAGAATGGAGCAATATTGATATCGAGAAGATAGACAACTAGAGTATCGACTAATTTGAATTCCTGACTTGCTTTATTAAAACTTTCTTATGAATCACGTTTTTTTATAGTTTAGTCAAAAAATATTTGAAATATAGTCGACCTTCTACTTGTCTATGTTAAGAGACCATCGAGAAAGGGAGGAAACAAGTAATAAAAATGACTTGCTTGAAGGGACTGAAAATTTACTCGATGTAAGGAGGAATATCAAATCGGAGAAATTGAAAAAAAGTTAACTGTAAAACTATTTGCACAAACAAATAAATTGAAAATTGATTTTCAACTGAAAAAAAATAAGGGTAAACCAGTGAAAATCCAAAATCGAAATGAAGGTTAACATACCAAATACATTTCAATTATCTTTAGCATTCAAATATTACCAAATCTTAAACACAAACTAAATTTATATACCATTATTTAAATAGAAAAACATGTTTGAAAATAAATACAAACAAACTTCTAGCAAATGCCGCTTGCAATTAGAAGAGAGAAAAACAACCCTAGCAAATATTCCCTAGCAAACTTGACGTTTTCAATGAAACCCTAAATTTAGTTAAGTAACTTAGCTGTTGAGGATACCCAATCGCAATCGGAAGTCGGCAAGTATCTTCATTGCACAAACACTCAACTTCCGCACTTGTGTGCAGCCCTCGATTACTTCATCAACGCAACTAGGCTACTCAAGATCGACCCTGTGGGGCCAAAAACTCAAGCTAATAAGACCGTACTTGTGGCTGATTATCTTGCTACGCGGGTCCGAATTAGCTGCTGTACAACAAGCCCTGTAGAGCTCGAAAAACACAAACTCTCGATAGCCGAAATTGGTCCTTGGTGTGCGAATCTCACCAGGTAGAAGGTACACACCGCTTGGGTTGAAGCCTTTTTTTCCGAAAATAGTAACAATTCTTAGCTTCTTCTTGCAAGCAAATTATGAATATTACTTTAAATCAAGCCAAAAAGTGAGTACTTGAGGTACAGGCATAGCTGAATTATCGAACACCAGAAGTTTGATCAAATTCAATCTTAAATCTCAAATAACTTTTTGTAAATTTACTTTTCAGGGAAAAAAAACTAGTTCAAAAACTGATAGACCACTGTACCTTGCCCAAAATTAGGGTCAGTAAGTCGTTCTAGCAAGCTCTCGTGACCTTGCCGGATTGGCCCATCGAAAAAGCGAACGCCACACCGCAAAATCAACCAAACAGACCTTTCGAGAGTCGCGCGCTACTTGGTCGTCACTCGAGCTCGCCAAAGAACAACAAAATCTCATTGCTCAACTCCCTGCCGGAGAGCGCCCATCGTGGTCGTCTTGAAGCGGTTGTGTCTTCTTGAGATAATTACCTGAAAATGAAGAAGAAAAGATGTTGTTTAGTGAAGATGTCAAGATGATAATGCAAAAATATAATTTTGAGTTTTTTAGTATTTTTTTCTGGAGGTCCTGGTCAATAACGGAGTAGCAACTGCGGGTGGGCACCTATGCTTATACCTATGCTTAAATATAATTTTGAGTTTTTTAGTATTTTTGAAACGAAGTAACAAAATAATCAAATTTTGGAAAAGGTAAAACTAATAATGATCATTAAAGCTGATTATTGCCTATTGAGAAAAGCCTTTTCACAGTATTCAACAGTCCCTTTGGCACACCGCTGCACGCTGTCTTACTCTGCTGATGCTGCGCCGTAATTAAGTCTAATTGCTTAATTAATTAATTTGAAGTTTGCATTGAGTGGCGCCCCCGTGAGATTTTTTGCTTCTGGCGTGAAGAAGTTTCAAGTTGCAAATAAGCCGCCGAGAGAAGGTTTGTTTATCTTTCATTTGTATCAATATTTGGAAAGTGGAGAAGAGCAGCCGAAAAGGTTGTGCCGAAAAAAAAGGTTTGGTGCGAGATTGGCACTGGGATTTAAGTATTTGCGGGGTGGCTAATTATTTGCGGTTTGGGAGGCCTTGAGAGATTGCAAATTGAGTCGTTTCAAGTAATCTCAGTTTTCATTTTAGATTACATTGGTCAGCTGGTTTATAAAATATTTTAAAATACCAAACTCTGTTTACAAAATTTTAGAATGCCATTTGAAGTAAGAAAAATAATCAAAACATAAAATTATTTTTTCTTTTGTTTTTTTAGATAGATTTTTGGCAAATGTTTGTTATAAAAACGAATTATTTTTTCTTCTGAGGCCGTGGTTGGCACTCAAAAACTAACAAAAGAACTAAAAATCGTATTGTTTCTATTTTTCAACCGCTGCCATTTTTAATACTTAATTTAAGAATAAACATCTGGGTCATGTTATTTTATGAGAAATTTGATGTACTTATCAAATCTGAAAATTACGTACTGCAATAACCCAGAAGGGTAATTTGCTCAAAAAGATAAAAAAAAAAACATTTTAAAATTCGTAACACGCGATAACATACCAAGCAATTCTCATATTAAAAAAATATTTTTTTAAATATTTAATTTACCTTTCTAATCATTTTTTGTCTGCTCTACAGTTTTGTAAAATTTAAATTTGTAAAAATATCCCTGCACATTAAAAAAAAACAACAATGATTATAATATATTATCTTCCTTCATCATTGAAATTCTCTTCAAGCGAAAAAGTATATTAGAAACCAAGATAAACCTTTAAAAAGGGCATAACAATTCTTTTCACATTTTCAAATGTTGAGCTATATTTTTAAAATTTCAAAATTATTTTTAACTCCTTTCTATGACATAAAAAAATATTTTTTAGCATTAAAAATAGGACTAATAGTTTTCAAGACATCGACAAAAAATGAAGGGTGGTTAAAATGTTATGTAAAGTTTTAGATTGGTCGAGGATGAGCAAAAAAAAAAAAAAAATTAAAAATTTTAATAAAGCAAACCTCTTCGAAATTTCGAAACAATAAGTATCACAAAATTCTATATACATCATTACAGTAATCCTACCCGAGCATGGGTAAATAACAAGGGAAATGCGTAATAATACCTTTCTCTGGTATCAATACCAAATTTTGGTATTCCTGGACCCTTTGAAATTTGTCTTAAGGATTATGCAAGAGCAAAATGTGCTATCATACTAATTAAAGATATTGTTTTGATATTGCAAAATTGCAGAATTTGTCAATGGTTGAACACCACATATTGGTATTCCTTTGGTATTACAGTGTTTCATTAAATTCCTCTGAAACTATGGGAAAATTTTGACCAATTTTGACAAAATAATTTAATTTGCGCTAAAATGATGTCTCAAAGCGAATGCTTTCATTGAAAACCGGAAATTTCAAACTTGATTTTAAACATTTTTGATATACCCCCTAAAGAAATGACTTGAAATTGTGGAAAATTTTCTAAGTCAGGATGGCACATTTTGGTATTATTTTGGTATTAAAGTGTTTTATCAAATTCCTCTGAAACTATGGGAAAATTTTGACCAATTTTGACAAAATAATTAATTTTGCGCTAAAATGATGTCTCAAAGCGAATGCTTTCATTGAAAACCGGAAATTTCAAACTTGATTTTAAACATTTTTGATATACCCCCTACAGAAATGACTTGAAATTGTGGAAAATTTTCTAAGTCAGGATGGCACATTTTGGTATTCTTTTGGTATTACAGTGTTTTATCAAATTCCTCTGCAACTATGGGAGAATTTTGACCAATTTTGACAAAATAATTTAATTTGCGCTAAAATGATGTCTCAAAGCGAATGCTTTCATTGAAAACCGGAAATTTCAAACTTGATTTTAAAAATTTTTGATATACCCCCTACAGAAATGACTTAAAATTGTGGAAAATTTTCTAAGTCAGGATGGCACATTTTGGTATTATTTTGGTATTGAAAGGTTTCATCAATTTTCTCTGAAACTATGGGATTTTTTTACCAATTTGGACAAGATAATAAATTTTGCGCTAAAATGACTTGATTTTTTTTTTAAAAGCTGGTTTTAACATTTTTTTATCTACCCATTAAGATTTTTTTTTAAAATCGTTGAAATTTCTCTGAGTCGGGATAACCCAATACTTTGAAAAATGAGTCAATCGAATGATTATTGAATTTTGGTGAATTTCAATCCAGTTTCATTTTAAAACACTTATTTTTCAATCTTGTTATTTTTCAGAAGCTTCAAGAACTTCAAGCACAGGCCGTTCATCAATGACAAATGCATTCGGTGTGGTGAAGGATATCACTAAGAACAACATGGAATCATCAGGTGAGTAGATTTGGCTGTTGCATATGGATCATTTCCGTTTTTTCACTAACTGCAACTGCTGCACTAAAAATGGTATGAAAATACCAAATTTTGGTATTACTTGTGCAAATACCAGCGACCAAAATGTGATTTTGGTTGCCCAGTAATAGATGGTAAAATACCATGGAATCATACCAAAATCATGTATGTGGAAGACCACAGGAATACCAAAATATGATTTTCCAAGGGCGCGGGAATACCTAAAATTAAAACCATGGCAATACCAAGTTTTGGTATTCAAGCAATGTTCAAAAATCCAGAAGACCTCAACTTGGTATTGAAATGGTTTTATTTTGAGGTATTATTTTACCCTTGGAATAACATGGTTTGGTATTGTTGTGCCCTTCCACATACAAGACTTTGGTATGATTTCATGGTATTTTACCATCTATTACTGGGCAACCAAGGGCACATTTTGGTCCCTGTTATTTGCCCAAGTAATACCAAAATTTGGTATTCCCGTGTTATTTACCCCTGCTCGGGTACTGTATAAAAAAGATTTGAGGCCAAAAACATTGAAGCTATTAAAAAGCATTTATTTGATTTGAAATGAAAAATAGAGAAAACTTTATTTTTTTAATCTATTGCACTCAATTTGACAAGGTTTTTCCAAGGAAATTTTAATTTAAGCCAATATTTTTTGCTCCGTCATTTTTTGGGGTAAAGTTTGCTATGGCTCTGAGAACATTTTTCAAAACAATAAAACTTTAGGAAGCTGTATCTCAGCAACTAGCATTCCTATCAACAAAAGTAAAATATGAAAACTGTAAGAAATGAAGAGTTTTTCAGGAAAAAATTAAATAAAAATACTTATGATTTATAAACGGTGCACTTTATTCTATATGTGTGAAGTCAATTTAAGAAAACAATTTAAAATATTGTTCGACAATATTAAATATTTGTTTTCCCAGTAATCACATTTTTTTTCTAACATTCAAATCTCCAATACAAGAATTTGCACTATTCTTAACTCTAGCGCAAAAGGTGTCTTTTCTGAGCCAGGTATTTGAAAAAAAATCAAAAATATTAAATTAACGTATTCGGTATTGTTGTTTGTTTCTGTTTTTTTCTTTTTTTGATAATACATTAATCTAACAAACGTTTGGATTCCTTTAGAGCAATTCCATGTCAAATAGGGAATCGGTTGTACCCGACCCTCTCCGATTTCAATGAAACTTTGTAGACATGTTATCCTTATATATGTAAGCCCATACATCCAATTGAAATGTGGTCAAAGACAAACTTATGGGAAATTGGATGAGCTTTCCGGTAAAAATATTTCCGAGACAAAAACCATCAAAAAACCAATTTTTTCAACATTTTTATTTTTAAAACCGCTGTAACTTCACAAGGATTGGACTTAGGACAATGGTCAATATGGAGACTTTTATGTAAAATTGTCTGGAGAATCGATTCCCGTATTCGGTTTTTGAAAATTTTGACGTTTAGAGCACTTTTCAAAAAAAAAACAGTTTTAGTAAATGATTTTTGTATTTTTTTAGGTGAGTTGCTCCATCCTGCATTTTTCGTGAGTCTTTTTGTAACATCTTAGGCTATTTTCACAAAAATTTTGAACGAAAAAAAATCGTGGGCTCACCTTTAAATTTGACTTTTAAACTTAAAAATCAAAAAATCTCATAAAAGTGGAGTGTTTTTTTCTTTCAGTGTATTTTTTCAGAAAGCCCGTCAAATTTCCTACCAGTTTGTCTTTCACCACTTTTTGATACACCATATTCTTTTTTTAAGTCACCTTTTTTTAAACGATTCTCGATTTACGCAACTTTTTTTAAGTCATGACTTAAAATGAGAATGTCCATGACTTAAATTGAGAATATGACTTAAATTAAGAATCTTTGGGATTTCGTAATTTGTCGGAGAATTTTCAAAATGTATCAATTGTATTTTGTTTAGTTATGTTATTAAAACATTTTAGCATGGTTTTGGAACACCTGGGATGTTCTAGACCATCCGAAACTTCCGGAAATTTTGTTCAGCAGGCTAACCGAAGAAACAAGTTGAAACTTCAAAATTTTGACAACGGATCCTACCCAGACTGCTTCAGTGAGTGCGGTAGGCTACAGTGCATTGTTGTAACAACTTATTGGGATGATCTGGGACATCCAAGGACTCCCTGGAGTTAAGATCTGTGGGTCTACCGCCGTAACAAGCAAGAGGTCGACGGATTTTGACCCCGGAATATACCCGCATAGCTTCAGAGAGTATGGTAGACTACTTTGCTGATGTGTTGGGATGTCCTGGGTCATCTAAGGAGTCCCTGGAGTTAAGATCTGTGGGTCTACCACCGTAACAAGCAAGAGGTCGACGGATTTTGACCCCGGAATATACCCGCATAGCTTCAGTGAGCATGGTAAACTACTTTGCTGATGTGTTGGGATGTACTGGGTCATCCAAGGACTCCCTGGAGCTAAGATCTGTGGGTCTACCGCCGTAACAAGCAAGAGGTCGACGGATTTTGACCCCGGAATATACCAGCATAGCTTCAGTGAGCATGGTAAACTACTTTGCTGATGTGTTGGGCTGACTCGGGTCATCCAAGAACTTCCTGGAGTTAAGATCTGTGGGTCTACCACCGTAACAAGCCAGAGGTCGACGGTTTTTGACCCCGGAACATATCCGCATAGCTTCAGTGAGTATGGTAGACTACTTCCCAGATGTGTTGAGATGTTCTGGGTCATCCAAGGACTCCCTGAAGTTAAGATCTGTGGGTCTACCACCGTAACAAGCAAGAGGTCGACGGATTTTGACCCCGGAATATACCCGCATAGCTTCAGTGAGCATGGTAGATTACTTTGCTGATGAATAGGAATGTCCTGGGTCATCCAAGGACTCCCTGGAGTTAAGATCTGTGGGTCTACCACCGTAACAAGCAAGAGGTCGACGGATTTTGACCCCGGAATATACCCGCATAGCTTCAGAGAGTATGGTAGACTACTTTGCTGATGTGTTGGGATGTCCTGGGTCATCTAAGGAGTCCCTGGAGTTAAGATCTGTGGGTCTACCACCGTAACAAGCAAGAGGTCGACGGATTTTGACCCCGGAATATACCCGCATAGCTTCAGTGAGCATGGTAGACTACTTTGCTGATGAGTAGGAATGTCCTGGGTCATCCAAGGACTCTCTGGAGCTAAGATCTGTAGGTCTACCACCATAACAAACAAGATGTCGACGGGTTTTGACCCCGGGACTCACTTGCATAGCTTCAGTGAGTATAATAGACTAATTTGCTGATGTGTTGGGAAGACTAATTTGCTGATGTGTTGTCCAGGGAAGCTATGCGGGTATGTCCCGGGATCAAAATCTGTCGACCTCTTGCTTGTTACGGCGGAAGACCTTCAGATCTTAACATCAGGGAGTCCTTGGACGACCTAGAACATCCTAGAACATCAGCAAAGTAGTCTACCATACTCACTGAAGCTATGCGGGTATGTCCCGGAGTCAATATAAGTCGATCTCTTGCTTGTTACGGCGGTAGACCCACAGATCTTAGCTCCAGGGACTCCTTGGATGACCCAGAACATCCCTACACATCAGCAAAGTAGTCTACCATACACACTGAAGCTATGCGGATATGTTCCGGGATCAAAATCCGTCGACCTCTTTCTTGTTACGGCGTTAGACCCACAGATCTTAACTCCAGAGATTCCTTGGATGACCCAAGTCAGCCCTACACATCAGCAAAGTAGTCTACCATACTCTCTGAAGCTATGCGGGTATGTTCCGGGGTCAAAATCCGTCGACCTCTTGCTTGTTACGGTGGTAGACCCACAGATCTTAGCTCCAGGGACTCCTTGGATGACCCAGAACATCCCTACACATCAGCAAAGTAGTCTACCATACTCACTGAAGCTATGCGGATATGTTCCGGGATCAAAATCCGTCGACCTCTTTCTTGTTACGGCGGTAGACCCACAGATCTTAACTCCACGGAGTCCTTGGATGTCCCAGATCATCCCAATAAGTTGTTACAACAATGCACTGTAGCCTACCGCACTCAGTGAAGCAGTCTAGGTAAGATCCGTTGTCAAAATTTTGAAGTTTCAACTTGTTTCTTCGGTTAGCCTGCTGCACAAAATTTCCGGAAGTTTCGGATGGACTAGAACATCCCAGGTGTTCCAAATCCATGCTAAAATGTTTTAATAACATAACTAAACAAAATACAATTGATACATTTTGAAAATTCTCCGACAAATTACGAAATCCCAAAGATTCTTAATTTAAGTCAGATTCTCAATTTAAGTCATGGACATTCTTGTTTTAAACGATTCTCGAATTAAACACCCCCATTTCGTTGTGTAAATCAAGAATATGGTGTACGATGCAACGGCTTCGAGATACAGCAATATTCAAATTACGGAATACAAAAATATTTAAAACACTTACGCCCTTCTCAAATGTCATTATCGAGTGTAACTGGCTCCATATACACAAAAATGGCTTATATATGCCTAGGATAACATGTCTACAAAGTTTCATTGAAATCGGAGAGGGTCGAGAAAAAAGTACCTAAAAAATTCCTGTTTTGGGCTGGAATTGCTCTTTAAATTTTTTTTTTAATATTTTGTTTCGTTTTTATAGAATTTGTTTGGGCTGGTACGAATTTTATTTGAAGTTTTTGTCCCCCCCCCCTTCTCCCCCTCTCAAAGTTTGTCCAAAAATTAGGGGAAATTGTTTTTCACAAAACATCAAAATTACAATGTAAATCAATTTAAAATGCATTCCCTTGCCTTTAGAAACATTTTTAGCATGTTTGGGTTGATTTAAAAATCCTTTGAATTTTTTTAAAAATGTTCTATTTATTTTTTTTCTTATTTTTAAAGACAGTTGTACGTTTTTGTCAATTTTTTTTATTTAGATGAAACATATAAACTTTGGCAGTTTTTTCCTCCAAAAAAAAATATTACAGGCGCCACAAGACTACCAAAAATCACGTAGGAAACCCTCAACTCCATTTCCTGTCCTCAAACAAAAAGAGACCGCCTCCAATTGCCACCTTTTCCACGCCAGGAGGGGCAACACCTAACAACATAAAGTTAAAACAAGATCAAAACGAGGTAACGAGCGTGCACGCAAAAATTAGCAAGGTGTTTGTATGTTTTCATTTTTGTGAAATGTGGGCGCGCACGCTAAAAGTCACTGCGCTCGAAAGGTGAAAAGTGCATTTTCTCCACGGGTCTTTAAGATTTAAGGGAGCGCACAAAGCTCGCGGAGGGCGTGAAATCTATGACAAATGAACCCCCTTTTGAGGGGGGCAAACAAATCACCTTGCGCGCTACGTTTTACACGGGGGTTGCAACTGAAGTATGACTTTTGAAAGAATGAAAATTAAGTTATTGTACTTTGATTAGACTTTTACCTTTTTTAAAATGTGGCAGCTAATGAACTTTCTCCTGTGGCCTATGATTAACGAAATTAAGTTTATTCACCTGCAAGGAACCACCCTACCAGCTGTAAACTGGATCCCGGAGGTCCGTTCATAAATTTTCTGGCGGGGGTCTCCGCGCGAGGGCAGATCAAAGGAGGCAGAGTTTGGTGCGCGCACAATTAGTGCAAGCAGCCCGTTATTAGAAAGAGCTGCGGGCGCAGCAACCCTTGCTTTGTACTGCAGAGATGACAACTTTATGGGTCGTCGTGTACGCGGGGCTAGAAAACGTGGTCCACGGAATCGCAGCAGGATTCTGTGTGACCTATGAGCAGCATTTGTCGGAAGAGACTAAAGAGGTGCAGTTATGACGGTTGAGGTGCAATTGCTGGAGAGAAATTGGAACGGGTTGTGTTGGTTTGTTAGAAATAAATCACGTTTAACTGGAGTAAGGAACCGTGACTTTTGAATTTGTAGGTTGTAGAACTTCTTGAAATGATCATGATAGATTCACTGATTTTTACAATGTTTTTTAAACAACGGGTAGAACTCTTTTGAATTGATCACGATCAAAGCTACAGCTTTGAATTTCCCAGTGTTGAGTTGAGGTGGATTCGTTGCACCTCCAGAGCGGACCCTGAAGTTCTTTACGCACAACCGTCACAGCATCCGTTGGTCATCCGGGCATGACTTTGCTAGAGTGGCGCATTCCTCAAGCTCTACAATCCATCCCTCAGACGGTACATTACTGAATCCAAGAGATTGAAGAATGCCGGCTTTGTGTTTTCCCCTCCCACCAACTTCGGAAACGGTTCCAGATCTAGAACTAACATTTATCATTCGTTTCGATACCGTTTCTTACGCGCGTTGTTCAATAGCAAGTCACACGGCAAGTTCTGGTCATGGGGAGTTGATTTATTCTGCGAACTTGATTAGATTGAACCAGCTGGGAGAGAGAGATCTCCGGGTCTCAGGTGAAATACCTCAATATTGTGGCTTCGGCAATTGGTTCTATAAATTTCCCCACGGGCCCATTTCGAATTGCCGTACGCAATCAATTAGCTCTTGCTGGTCCAACCAAACAGCGCGCGCGATGGTTGAGAAATTGAGCCTTCAATAGGTCTCATTACTCAACGCAAACCGCTGGGCTGGGACCTAACGGGAAGAATCGATGACCTGCAGATCGCAGAATTAAAAAGTATTTGTCTTACGCGGTTCCAGATCTCTTCACTCCTCCAACAGTTTGACCCCCCCTGGCTTTAGTGGGTCATACTTTTGGATGAGTCATTGCGGATGGTCCAGACCGAATATTATGCAAACTGTTGGGGCGTACAATCAGGTCATGGGCAGGACCGGAAACCACGTGGATGCTTCTTGTCTCTGCGATGCATTAGCGAGGGGGCTCGTCGCGTCATCGTAAAGACCACTTTGGCCATACGTGCGTGGCCTTTCGTCCTACTTGGAACGACGCGATGGTCAGAATCAGAAATCGCTGATTGAATGAGTAATGGGGTCTGGTGAATCATCTTCGAAACCGAGGTGAGCTGGATACTGGTTGTGGCATCATGGTGAAAAAGTGTATCAAGATTTTGTGGTTTTGATTCCTAAAAGTTCACGATTTCCAAACACTTTAGGATGAGTCAACCATTGTTTCAATGGCTTCCAAGAACACGACTCCCTTAATTGTCGAAAGCTTTCAATATAATCCATAAACCTAAATAAAAGGGGTAATTTCAATCAACCCGAGCCACGAAGTCAAGAAAAAGCCAACATCTTATCGCAACACTTTCCCCGCGAGGCAAAAAAAAACCTCCGTAATTGGAAAAGTATACAATATTGTTAGTGGACCCCAAAACAAATCGTGAATTAATTATCATATTTATTTGCACAAGACCCAGTGGCAGGAGAACCGTACCGATTTTTTCCTTCCTTAGCTCAATTCTTGGCCCATACTTTCTCATTAAAAAAGTAACGACGAGGGGGAGAGTTTTGCAACAAATTTTGAACAACCTGGAAGTGGTTGGAAAGTTGGAAGCGATTGATCGCCACCAACCGCTGAACATGTTTGCCACTGCTGAGCTGACGAAATGATGAATGACTGACGGACTGCTGCTGACTGGAGCGCGGAACAAAAAAGTCGTGCATGTCTGGAAGGGATATTTCGTTAGTTTGTTGTTTACTTTGGCGAACTAGAAGGGCTGACGAGGTGGTCTATGGTTAGTGTACTTGAAATTCGTTTTCTATTTGAATTTTGCTGATGTTCTGAACTAATTTTACTTTTCATTACTTTTACCTACCCGTTTCCAAATCATGTTATTTTTGGGATAATTTCCAGATTTGCCTAATTTTTCCCATTTTTAATGGAACTATTATTTCAGCTAACATGTCGTAACAGCAAAAAAAACACTAATGAGGAATTCTCTACAAAATCGGCCGATCTTGTGCATTTTTAGTTTTTGGGGACTTAGTGTCTTCTGCAAAGCTTTAATTTTTAATGAGGACTTAAAAAAAGGTGCACGGAAATAATTTGTTTAAAAAAATTGTTTGTTGATTTTTAAATGAACTTTTTTTTACAAAAATTTATTTCCCAAAAAACATTATTTTTCTTCTTTTAGAATATTTTTTTAAATTTTTTTAAATTTTCGAAATGTTTTAGGGGACAAAACCCGCAACTTTTTATTCTTTGAAAAAAAGGCCAAAAAATTTTCCCGTCGAGTTACAGCAAAGCCTCGGTTTAGCACCGCATATGAGTAAGGCAAAACAGAGGCGTGCATAACTGAAGCACAGAACTTATGGGATTTTGGCTATATGAGAGATCATCCTATGAAAAATTATCCAAACATTAAAAAATATAGTTTTTCAGAATCGGCAATCCATTGCATTTATCATAACATGATTTTTTTTTCTCAGAAATGCGTATTTTTCCTGTATTTTTGAAATGCAATTTCTTCTCGAAAGAAAAATCTCAAGATCATTGTTTTTGCAATATGGGTATCAAATGATCGCGATTTTTTCATACATTTCGGAAGTATTTTTTTTTATATTCAGAATTTTCACTAAAATACATATTTTAAAAAAATACGCAAAATTTTATTTTTTACAGTATTGTTATCGAATAATCGGGATTTTTTCATACTTGAGCGTCCAATTTCCCGGGAAACGGGAAATTTTCAGCCAATTTCCCGGGAAATCCCGGGAAATTTTAAATTTATTGAAAATTGTTATGATCTTGGTTGAAATAACATCAATCTATTAAAAATCACCTAATTGTAATAATTTAATACTCATTAAGCAAGATCTATTCCCAGTTGCATTAAAAATTAATACTATCAGAAATAATTCTGATATCATCATTTCGGATAATCTGATTATTTATATATAAACCAAACAATACATTTAATTGAACAAAATCATGTTGAGTTTGCTCATTAATTATTTTTTCAGAGCATTTTCAAAAAGTAGTTCCAAAAATTTAAGAAAATGTTTACTTTCGCTTGAATTTCGGGAATTCCGGGGAAATTTACAAATTTCCCGGGAAACGGGAAATATATTTTTTCGGGAAATCCCGGGAATTCCCGGGAATTTTTTTCCCGGGACGGGAAATTGGACGCTCTATTTCATACATTTCAAAAAATTAACACTATTTTTTGAAAATACCAAAAAAAATCACAAAACTACGTATTTTCAAAAATAAAGTCAACAGTTCATTTCATTTTAAAATTACATTTCAAAAATAATAACACAATTTTTTGAAAATACTCAAAATTTTCACAAATCTAAGTATTTTCGAAAAAATACTTTAAATTTATGTTTTTTTAGAAAATGGGTCTTAAATGATCAAGATTTTTTCATATATTTCGAAAATAATAACACAACTTTTCGAAAATACTCAAAATTTTCCTAAAACTACTTGTTTTTGAAAAATACTTTAAATTTCAGTTTTTTAAAATATCAAATCAAATGATCAGGATTTTTTCAAACATTTCAAAAGCATAACACAATTTTTTGAAAATATTCAAATACTTAAAATTTCAGTCAGTTCAGCTCAAAACCGAAATTTTGAGTTTTTTTTTCTCAGAAACACGTAGATTTGTAAAATTTGTTTAACCATTTTCGAAATAAACGAAAAAATCCCGATAATTTGACACCCATACCCAGACGTGCATCGGCACTCCATAGCACTTGACAGTTTTTCCAAGGCCATGGCTTAGAAAAGGCACCAAATCAATTTGTTTTGTACATAAAGCATGTTTTTTTCATTGCACTATGAGGTGCTGAACGACGAAAAACTTTTATCTTCACTTATTCGGTAGTTTTGGCGATGAAGTGCTATTTGAGTGCTAAATAGCACATTTAGCACTTGAAATTTTTGTGTTTTTCAAATCATTATTAATTTGTTGGTAATCCAAATTGCATAGTGAAAAACTATTATTATAACCATCGAACTAAAGCTTGTTTTGTTGCACAGTGAGCAAAGATTCACCCTGCCGGTTTGCGAAGGCCATCATCTCAAAATGTGGCGAAGTGCTATTGAGTGCCGATGCACGTCTGCCCATACCATAAAAATCTGAAATTTGAAGAATTTTTTCGAAAATACTTAGTTTAATGGATTTTTTTAGAATATTTAAAAAAATTATGTTAATATTTTCAAAATTTTGAAACTACCGTTAGTCAGGACTGTTAAAAAGCACTCAAAAAGCATTAATCTATTTTTTATTTGGTATTAAAAACAACTACAGAAATGAACAAAGAAAACAATTTTATTAAGGGTCAACATTACGTAATTAAATCAATTTGCAACATTTTAAGCAGAAATTAAAAAGAATAAAAAAAACTATTTTTTTAAATCTATTGTTAATTGTATATTATATAAATTTCGAGCCCAATAAAAACATTAACAATTATTTGCCTGTTAATTATCAAATCGACGTCGTCGTGCTATCATGTCGCACCCGCCATTTTGACGTTCCGAGAAAAACGCTTTTTAATGTTTGACCTTGAATAAACAAAAACGAAAGCACGCAATGTAAACAATAACAAACACGTTTTGTTTGGCTGACCATTCTGTGCATTGTCCCGAAGTTTGGTTGAAGTTGGTTGCTGGAGTCCTGAGTTATAATTACAAATGTTTACGGTAGTCTAACTTGTACGTGCGTCAAACGCATCCTGACCTGAAATCCCTTTGCCCTTTGTCGCACTTACATCAATTTTCAGAGAGTGACAAGATAGCACGACAGGATTGAAACTTTTTTTATATGTAGAGTGACAAAAATTTTCGGAGCTCTTTTGGTTTTCATTAAATATCTCAGGATTGAAATCGAATTTTGGGGATCTGTGAAGGTCAAAAGATGAGGCATTGTGAGCTGCACAAAATGGCGTTCTTAACTCAATTTGGTCCAAAATGCACGTACGACAAGTTAGCACGATGGCGACGAAATGAGGTTTGAGTTGAAATAAAAAATGATATTATATTTCAAATGAATCATGTCAATCAGAATCATAATAAGGCACTTTATTGTTTTCGAGACATTACATTGTAGAACATCAATGAATCTGAATAAATATTTGTTTGGTTATTTTCACCGTGGCTATCTTGATACCATTGATATCATTTAAATTCACTCAGACGTGTGTAAGATAATTAAAATTATTTGCTAAATTCATTTCGATACTTGATATCAAAAAATTTAAAAAAATAAACCTGTTCAAAATTCAATTCAAAAAAACACTTCATGACCCAATATCTCACAATTGTCCAATAAACCTACATCAATTACACCTCTGGCTGCAAGCTTGCATATAATTCATACAGTCACACGGTTGCACTCCCCTACCCTTCGACTCAACTGATTGCAGATCTCCGGTCGAGCGCGGGGTGACACCCTTTTATACATAATCCTGCAATTGGGTGTCCACCCGTGGCTTATGCGACATTTAGGAAAGTTCACGCCTCGCCAACAAGTTGACTTTGCAATTCTTCACCGTCGCACGGTAATCTGGCTCACAATTTGTCACTGTCACTGTATTCATAGGTCACCAGCCAGCGAGCCAGCCCCGAACCAACGCCCTTAAGTTGGGCAAGTCTCGCGCCAATGCAATCATCCTAAATCGTGTGTTTGTTTGTCGCGCTTTTTAAGTGGCTTTTCACGTGTGTGACAGGTCGTTCAATTTCTGCAAGTTGAGCTTTTGAATTGTCCACAGTGGGGACGATTTCATCACCGAGCATTTTTTTTCTTCAATTCAAGTTGAGCAGTTCAAACAAAATTTATTGATGAATCGCGTGAAGATCGGCGGTCGTGAATCGGGGACCGTTTTTATGCTTTTCTCGTGTGCCAATCAAGAGAGAAGAGACCGCCGCGATCGATCGACGTCCATCCGTCAGAGCGCCATAAAGACCGCGCTCCAGATTGGCCGATTAATGTAGAACAAAGTGGTTGTTGAGGCAGATCTTTTGAATGGTTGCGCGGCATGGCAGCGAGCACGAGCGATTCGCGATTATTATTTAATATAAAAATTATGAGATAATTACGGTAATTTGAATCACGACTTTGGGGCCGACTGTGCTTTACTGGTTTTGGTTTTGGGGCGGTTTGGTTGATGTTTGTTTGGTTGATTGTTGGCAGGTTCAGGAAAACTCTTTCAGGGGGGTCGGAACAATTTTTTCAAGAGAAATCGGCACGTTTTGAGGAAAATCAGCTGCGGAACAATGGATTCACGAATGGAAGGAAATCTATTTAAGTTCGGTTTATTTGATCTTGAGGGACATGTGGTGTTGCAGCGGCAAACATCACTTTAATCAAATTCGTCAGTTAGCTTTGTGCCGAAGCCGACGACTCCTTTGAAATATGATCAAAATGCTGATTTAAAATTTATCTTAAAAAAGCAACTTAAAATTCTTGGTTTGAATATAATATATTATATTTTCTATGATCCATTAAATAAGTTTTTTTGTATACATAACACAGCACATTTAAGATTAACCGAAAAACGAAAAAATAAAAAATATAATATTTAATGATGTCAACAATAGGATCGTTTAGGGATTATTTCGAAACAAAATCAAGACTTAATTTCAAAAATAATTATTGATCTATTTAAAAAAAATCGATTCTGGGACCATAAATCGGTACAAGATGTAAATGCTTAGGAAAAACATATTTTCATGAATTCATAGTTGTTTTCAAATTTTTGATAGAAGCACAACAGTAATTATGTAAAAACAACATATTTTGAAAACATTCTAAATTTTCACAAACTACGTATTTTCGAAAAAAAAATACTCAAAATTTCTGTTTTTACAATATGGGTATCAAACGATCACGATTTTTTCATACATTTAATTACAACTTTTTTTGAAAATACTCAAAATTTTCACAAAACTATGTATTTTTGAAAAAATACTTCAACATATCAAACGATCCAGGAACCGTGGTGTAGGGGTAAGCGTGATTGCCTCTCATCCAGTCGGCCTGGGTTCGATCCCAGACGGATAATGGATCATAGAAAATAAAAAATATAATATTTAATGATGTCAACAATAGGATCGTTTAGGGATTATTTCGAAACAAAATCAAGACTTAATTTCAAAAATAATTATTGATCTATTTAAAAAAAATCGATTCTGGGACCATAAATCGGTACAAGATGTAAATGCTTAGGAAAAACATATTTTCATGAATTCATAGTTGTTTTCAAATTTTTGATAGAAGCACAACAGTAATTATGTAAAAACAACATATTTTGAAAACATTCTAAATTTTCACAAACCACGTATTTTCGAAAAAAAAATACACTAAATCCCCCATATGCGCTCTTTTTGGGGGGGCGCACACCGGGGGAGAGCGCAATTCGGGGGAGCGTTATTTCGGGGTTTGAGCGCAAACGGGGGGAGCGTTATTTCGGGGTTTGAGCGCAAATCGGGGGAGCGTTATTGCGGGGTTTTGGCGTAAAATGGGGTTTTCTTTTTAAATGTACTTTTTTACATATACATGAAACATTTGTATAAGGGGTCATCCACAAAACACGGATAAGGGGCCATCCACAAATCTGGGTATACAAGAACTCCCAGAAGTCATGCCTTAGATATCTACTTGATCAACGGGGGTCTATATGGGTGAACTAACCATCGGTATAGCTTCAGGTAGCTTCAGTGAACCACGATGGATATTCTGGGGTACGTTGGATTGTTATGGATCCTTCAGGAACTCCCGGAAGTTATGACCTGATGATCTACCTGATCAACGGGGGTCTATATGGGTGTATTAACCATCGGTATAGCTTCAGGTAGCTTCAGTGAACCACGATGGATAACCTTCGTCATGTTGGATTGTTATGGGTCCTCCAGGAACTCCCGGGAGTTATGACCTGATGATCTACCTGATCAACGGGGGTCTATATGGGTGTATTAATCATCGGTATAGCTTCTGGTAGCTTCAGTGAACCACGATGAATACCCTTCGCCATGTTGGATTGTTATGGGTCCTCCAGGAACTCCCGGAAGTTATGACCTGATGATCTACCTGATCAACGGGGGTCTATATGGGTGTATTAATCATCGGTATAGCTTCTGGTAGCTTCAGTGAACCACGATGAATACCCTTCGCCATGTTGGATTGTTATGGGTCCTCCAGGAACTCCCAGGAGTTATGACCTGATGATCTACCTGTTCAACGGGGGTCTATATGGGTGTATTAACCATCGGTATAGCTTCAGGTAGCTTCAGTGAACCACGATGGATATTCTGGGTTACGTTGGATTGTTATGGATCCTCCAGGAACTCCCGGGAGTTACGACCTGATGATCTACATGATCAACGTGGGTCTATATGGGTGTATTAATCATCGGTATAGCTTCAGGTAGCTTCAGTGAACCACGATGGATACCCTTCGCCATGTTGGATTGTTATGAGTCTTCCAGGATTTCCCGGAAGTTATGACCTGATGAACTACCTGATCAACGGGGGTCTATATGGGTGTGTTAACCATCGGTATAGCTTCCGGTAGCTTCAGTGAACCATCATGGATATTCTGGGTTACATTGGATTGTTATGGGTCCTCCAGGAACTCCCGGGAGTTATGACCTGATGATCTACCTGATCAACGGGGGTCTATATGGGTGTATTAATCATCGGTATAGCTTCAGGTAGCTTCAGTGAACCACGATGGATACCCTTCGCCATGTTGGATTGTTATGGGTCCTCCAGGAACTCCCGGGAGTTATGACCTGATGATCTACCTGATCAACGGGGGTCTATATGGGTGTATTAACCATCGGTATAGCTTCAGGTAGCTTCAGTGAACCACGATGAATACCCTTCACTATGTTGGATTGTTATGGGTCCTCCAGGAACTCCCGGGAGTTATGACCTGATGATCTACCTGATCAACGGGGGTCTATATGGGTATATTAACCATCGGTATAGCTTCAGGTTACTGCAGTGAACCACGATGGATATTCTGGGGTACGTTGGATTGTTATGGATCCTTCAGGAACTCCCGGAAGTTATGACCTGATGATCTACCTGATCAACGGGGGTCTATATGGGTGTATTAACCATCGGTATAGCTTCTGGTAGCTTCAGTGAACCACGATGAATACCCTTCGCCATGTTGGATTGTTATGGGTCCTCCAGGAACTCCCGGAAGTTATGACCTGATGATCTACCTGATCAACGGGGGTCTATATGGGTGTATTAATCATCGGTATAGCTTCTGGTAGCTTCAGTGAACCACGATGAATACCCTTCGCCATGTTGGATTGTTATGGGTCCTCCAGGAACTCCCGGAAGTTATGACCTGATGATCTACCTGATCAACGGGGGTCTATATGGGTGTATTAATCATCGGTATAGCTTCAGGTAGCTTCAGTGAACCACGATGAATACCCTTCGCCATGTTGGATTGTTATGGGTCCTCCAGGAACTCCCAGGAGTTATGACCTGATGATCTACCTGTTCAACGGGGGTCTATATGGGTGTATTAATCATCGGTATAGCTTCAGGTAGCTTCAGTGAACCACGATGAATACCCTTCGCCATGTTGGATTGTTATGGGTCCTCCAGGAACTCCCAGGAGTTATGACCTGATGATCTACCTGTTCAACGGGGGTCTATATGGGTGTATTAACCATCGGTATAGCTTCAGGTAGCTTCAGTGAACCACGATGGATATTCTGGGTTACGTTGGATTGTTATGGATCCTCCAGGAACTCCCGGGAGTTACGACCTGATGATCTACATGATCAACGTGGGTCTATATGGGTGTATTAATCATCGGTATAGCTTCAGGTAGCTTCAGTGAACCACGATGGATACCCTTCGCCATGTTGGATTGTTATGAGTCTTCCAGGATTTCCCGGAAGTTATGACCTGATGAACTACCTGATCAACGGGGGTCTATATGGGTGTGTTAACCATCGGTATAGCTTCCGGTAGCTTCAGTGAACCATCATGGATATTCTGGGTTACATTGGATTGTTATGGGTCCTCCAGGAACTCCCGGGAGTTATGACCTGATGATCTACCTGATCAACGGGGGTCTATATGGGTGTATTAATCATCGGTATAGCTTCAGGTAGCTTCAGTGAACCACGATGGATACCCTTCGCCATGTTGGATTGTTATGGGTCCTCCAGGAACTCCCGGGAGTTATGACCTGATGATCTACCTGATCAACGGGGGTCTATATGGGTGTATTAATCATCGGTATAGCTTCTGGTAGCTTCAGTGAACCACGATGAATACCCTTCGCCATGTTGGATTGTTATGGGTCCTTCAGGAACTCCCAGGAGTTATGACCTGATGATCTACCTGTTCAACGGGGGTCTATATGGGTGTATTAACCATCGGTATAGCTTCAGGTAGCTTCAGTGAATCACGATGGATACCCTTCGCCATGTTGGATTGTTATGGGTCCTCCAGGAACTCCCAGGAGTTATGACCTGATGATCTACCTGATCAACGGGGGTCTATATGGGTGTATTAATCATCGGTATAGCTTCTGGTAGCTTCAGTGAACCACGATAAATACCCTTCGCCATGTTGGATTGTTATGGGTCCTCCAGGAACTCCCGGAAGTTATGACCTGATGATCTACCTGATCAACGGGGGTCTATATGGGTGTATTAATCATCGGTATAGCTTCTGGTAGCTTCAGTGAACCACGATGAATACCCTTCGCCATGTTGGATTGTTATGGGTCCTCCAGGAACTCCCGGAAGTTATGACCTGATGATCTACCTGATCAACGGGGGTCTATATGGGTGTATTAATCATCGGTATAGCTTCAGGTAGCTTCAGTGAACCACGATGAATACCCTTCACTATGTTGGATTGTTATGGGTCCTCCAGGAACTCCCGGGAGTTATGACCTGATGATCTACCTGATCAACGGGGGTCTATATGGGTATATTAACCATCGGTATAGCTTCAGGTTACTGCAGTGAACCACGATGAATACCCTTCGCCATGTTGGATTGTTATGGGTCCTCCAGGAACTCCCAGGAGTTATGACCTGATGATCTACCTGTTCAACGGGGGTCTATATGGGTGTATTAACCATCGGTATAGCTTCAGGTAGCTTCAGTGAACCACGATGGATATTCTGGGTTACGTTGGATTGTTATGGATCCTCCAGGAACTCCCGGGAGTTACGACCTGATGATCTACATGATCAACGTGGGTCTATATGGGTGTATTAATCATCGGTATAGCTTCAGGTAGCTTCAGTGAACCACGATGGATACCCTTCGCCATGTTGGATTGTTATGAGTCTTCCAGGATTTCCCGGAAGTTATGACCTGATGAACTACCTGATCAACGGGGGTCTATATGGGTGTGTTAACCATCGGTATAGCTTCCGGTAGCTTCAGTGAACCATCATGGATATTCTGGGTTACATTGGATTGTTATGGGTCCTCCAGGAACTCCCGGGAGTTATGACCTGATGATCTATCTACCTGATCAACGGGGGTCTATATGGGTGTATTAATCATCGGTATAGCTTCAGGTAGCTTCAGTGAACCACGATGGATACCCTTCGCCATGTTGGATTGTTATGGGTCCTCCAGGAACTCCCGGGAGTTATGACCTGATGATCTACCTGATCAACGGGGGTCTATATGGGTGTATTAACCATCGGTATAGCTTCAGGTAGCTTCAGTGAACCACGATGAATACCCTTCACTATGTTGGATTGTTATGGGTCCTCCAGGAACTCCCGGGAGTTATGACCTGATGATCTACCTGATCAACGGGGGTCTATATGGGTATATTAACCATCGGTATAGCTTCAGGTTACTGCAGTGAACCACGATGGATATTCTGGGGTACGTTGGATTGTTATGGGTCCTCCAGGAACTCTTCACTGAAGTTACCTGAGCTATACCGATGATTAATTCATCCATATAAACCTCCGTTGATCTGGCAGATATCCAGGTCATGACTTCCTATAGTTCCTGGACCACCTATAACAATCCAACGTACCTCAGAGTATCCTTCGTGGTTCAGTGAAGCTACCTGAAGCTATACCGATGATTAATACATCCATATAGACCCCCGTTGGTCAGGTAGATCATCAGGTCATAACTTCCGGGAGTTCCTGTAGGACCCATAACAATCCAACATGGCGAAGGGTATCCATCGTGATTCACTGAAGCTACCTGAAGCTATACCGATGGTTAATACACCCATATAGACCCCCGTTGATCAGGTAGATCATCAGGTCATAACTTCCGGGAGTTCCTGGAGGACCCATAACAATCCAACATGGCGAAGGGTATTTATCGTGGTTCACTGAAGCTACCAGAAGCTATACCGATGATTAATACACCCATATAGACCCCCGTTGATCAGGTAGATCATCAGGTCATAACTCCTGGGAGTTCCTGGAGGACCCATAACAATCCAACATGGCGAAGGGTATCCATCGTGATTCACTGAAGCTACCTGAAGCTATACCGATGGTTAATACACCCATATAGACCCCCGTTGAACAGGTAGATCATCAGGTCATAACTCCTGGGAGTTCCTGAAGGACCCATAACAATCCAACATGGCGAAGGGTATTCATCGTGGTTCACTGAAGCTACCAGAAGCTATACCGATGATTAATACACCCATATAGACCCCCGTTGATCAGGTAGATCATCAGGTCATAACTTCCGGGAGTTCCTGGAGGACCCATAACAATCCAACATGGCGAAGGGTATTTATCGTGGTTCACTGAAGCTACCAGAAGCTATACCGATGATTAATACACCCATATAGACCCCCGTTGATCAGGTAGATCATCAGGTCATAACTTCCGGGAGTTCCTGGAGGACCCATAATAATCCAACATGGCGAAGGGTATCCATCGTGATTCACTGAAGCTACCTGAAGCTATACCGATGGTTAACACACCCATATAGACCCGCGTTGATCAGGTAGATCATCAGGTCATAACTCCCGGGAGTTCTTGGAGGACCCATAACAATCCAACGTACCCCAGAATATCCATCGTGGTTCACTGAAGCTACCTGAAGCTATACCGATGGTTAGTTCACCCATATAGACCCCCGTTGATCAAGTAGATATCTAAGGCATGACTTCCGGGAGTTCTTGGATACCCAGATTTGTGGATGGCCCCTTATCCGTGTTTTGTGTATGACCCCTTATACAAATGTTTCATTTATATGTAAATAAAGTACATTTAAAAAGAAAACCCCATTTTACGCTAAAACCTCGCAATAACGCTCCCCCGATTTGCGCCCATTAGAGCGTTATTTGGGGGGAGCGTTATTTCGGGGTTTGAGCGCAATTCGGGGGGCGCAAAACGGGGGAGGCGCAATCGGGGGGAGCGTATTTAGGGGATTTAGTGTACTCAAAATTTCTGTTTTTACAATATGGGTATCAAACGATCACGATTTTTTCATACATTTAATTACAACTTTTTTTGAAAATACTCAAAATTTTCACAAAACTATGTATTTTCGAAAAAATACTTCAACATATCAAACGATCCAGGAACCGTGGTGTAGGGGTAAGCGTGATTGCCTCTCACCCAGTCGGCCTGGGTTCGATCCCAGACGGTCCCGGTGGCATTTTTCGAGATGAGATTTGTCTGATCACGCCTTCCGTCGGACGGGAAGTAAATATTGGCCCGGACTAACCTAAAAAGGTTTGGTCGTTAGCTCAGTCCAGGTGTAGGAGTCGTCTCCCTGGGTCCTGTCTCGGTGGAGTCGCTGGTAGGCAGTTGGACTAACAATCCAAAGGACGTCAGTTCGAATCCCGGGTGGATGAAAGCTAAGGTGTTAAAAGAGGTTTGCAATTGCCTCAACAATCAAGCCTTCGGACACCTAGTTTCGAGTAGGAATCTCGCAATCGAGAACGCCAAGGCAATGCTGTAGAGCGAATAATTTGTTTTTTTTTTGTATCAAACGATCGGGATTTTTTCATACATTTCGAATGTAATACCGTAAAACGGGGTGACTTTGATAGCCGGGGTGACTTTGATAGGTTTGCGATTTTTCCGCAAAATGAAGAGTACAATTAAAAGACGTAAGGAATGGTTTAGAAACATACTGACCGTGGTAGAGAAGTGTTCAAAGTACCTCAAGAAGAACTTTTCATAAAATTTTGAAAATTTTAAAAAGTTAGTTAACTGTTGCTAAGAAAATGTTGATGAATGTCATTATTTTAAACTTCTCAAAGTGTCATGATTTTATCAATGAACATGATTTTCAATCGGAAAACGGAATGCATTTTCGGATTCTTTGAACAATTTTCCACTAGAAGAAGGTTTAAAAAGTTTGTAAATAATAAATAATATGTATTTTTGAAACACAATTAAAAAAAATCTCAAAATTTATAGGAAATTTCAGTTGAACAAATTTCATGTAAAATGTGAAAACTTGTGATTCGTGCTTCGAATTCAGTATAAAATGCAATATAAATCGATAAATTTAGAAACAAAACTAGTTTTAACAAATTTTAGGCAAAATTCCGACTTTATAACAATTTTACCTAAAATTTATATGTATTTTTCTAAAAAAGCTTATATACTTAGTTAACTAAATATAAATATAGATTATTTTTTTCTTCTTAAAACTACATCAGCTACTTTAGTGATGGTACATTTAGTGAACAAATAAAGTTTGAACATCTTAAATATGATTTAAACAAGAAAAACTATGCATAGCATAGCATAGCATAGCATTGGTGTCTACCCGTAGCTGCTACTTCGTTATTGACCAGGACCCCCAAACATTGCTCCGTGGACCACAGATGAAAAGTAGGAACCAATCATCACCCCTTCGCAATTTTCAAAGGTCCCTATCATGCTGATCAATACCGACGCCGGCCACGACCAGAGGTAAGACACGAAGAAGTGGATGGGAATGTTAGTCCGATACTTGAGTGATGGGACCGCCAAATCGACTGCGTCTCCGACAAAGTATCACATGAGTTTTGAGGGGTTAGTAAGATGGGTATGAGGTCAGGATTCACAGTGGTAGGTGATGCGACCATAAGCAATTTGTTTATCGGTTGAAATTTTAAAAATCTTTGGCAGCCGGCTGCGGAAAGATAGCTATCTAGGGATTTAAATATAGTATTAATTCGACCGCGATTCTCCAGAAATTCTCCGTCGGCGTGCCTTCCGATCAACGGTGATGTAGGAAGGGCTTCATTAATTGAAATGATTTTATATCATAAGCCTTAAAAATATTCGTCGGCGTGCCTTCCAATCATCGATGATATAGAAAGGGCTTAATCCAGCAATACGACTTGCTAGTCTCAAAAAAATAGGTACGTTTTTACAGAAAACTATAAAAAGAGAACAACACAAAAAAAAACTCATCGGCCAACGAACGCGAGTGAAAAAAAAACAATGAAAAAAGAAGAAGGTAAAAAAAAACAGAACTGCGCGTCCCGAAAAGCACCACACTAATGATGCTATTATTTAATTATAATGATCAATCACCCATGCACTCGAACAGCGACACAAAAGAGACGGAAAATAACACGAAAAAACAGGACTGCACCAGATTTAAACAAGAAAAACTATGACTATCAAAGTCACCCCGGAATTAAAACTAAGAATTTTTAACGTAACTATTTTTCTAAACACTATTGAAAAAACTTTTTTCCAAAATAGTGCATGGACTTTGTCTGGTCTACCCCAGTACATGTTTTAAAAATAATAATCTTGAGAAAAACCTTACCTGTTCGAAAAAAATCTAAAAACAAATCGAAATCCTATCAAAGTCACCCCGGTTTACGGTAACAACACTTTTTGAAAATACTCAAAATTTTCACAAAACTACTTATTTTCGAAAAAATACTCAAAATTTTAGTTTTTACAATACGGGTATCAAACGTTCGGGTTTTTTTCATACGTTTCGAATGTAATAACAACATTTTTGAAAATACTCAAAATGTTCACAAAACTACAGTGGACTCTCTGGCTGTCGATCTTCTCGATATCAATATTGCTCCAGCTGTCAATAAATTTTTCAGTCCCTTCAAATAGATTGCTTTGATTTTTCGTTCTATAATTTGATAATTCCAGCTCTTAATGGTCCCTTCAATATCGAGAACGAGGGAGTCCACTGTACTAATAATAACGTTTGATACCCATATTGCAATAACGATAATTTTGAGTTTTTTTTTTCGAGAAACATTGCATTTCCAAATACAAGAAAAATACTTATTTTTGTGAAAATTTTCATGAAATTATAATTTTAATGGATAGCTGACATCATCCCGATTCCTAAACAATATAATTTATTTATGTTTGCATGATTTTTCATACAAGTATAGCCAATGTCTCCCATATAGCCAAAATCACATAAGCTCTGTGCCTCGGTTATGTACGCCTCGGTTTTGCATCCCCCATATGCGGTGCTAAACCGAGGCATGTCTGTACTTGTAACTTCCATATTCAAATGAATGCAGAAAAAAAACATAATATTTTTAGATAAATATTCTTTTATGAAATGTTTTTAAATGCCCATACCTAATTGATTTTTTTTTTGGACAATGTATTTTCAATGCACTGATCATGTTGAAAAGAATGGAAAAAACCAAAATGATAACAATCATTATTTAAATAATCCAAACATCTCTTCATGTTTAGAAGAATTTTAAAAACCAGCAAAAAACATCTTTTTCAACGTCCCAATCGGAGAAAGGTCCCGTACTTAATGGCGGCTAAAATGGCGGTGATGAAATATTGAGAAAATGCATTTTGTAATTTAATAGGCAATGAACTATTCAATGTTGACTAAAATCGGCTCTCAGAATTCTAATTTGATGTTAAAAACAAGATAATAAAAAACATGCAAACATGTTTTTCTTAATTCGACTGTTCGAAGATTTGATTATAAGAAGTGAATTTTTTCCAAGAACTCCGGATAATCGAGTCCAGACTGTATTTTGAATAACTGCGTCGTTTGTGTGCTTTCTTGTGACACGTCGTATATTTTCATAGCAGATGTATCACAAGAAAGCACACAGGCGTCGGCTTTTCTAAAGATATTTAAAACTAGATCATTTTATAGATTCTTTACTAAATGGAAGAATAGAGTCAGCCGATTTTTTCAAATAACTCTATCTAACTAAAACTGAGCTGTCACTTCTTACTAGACACTTAGTTTTTTTCATCACATGACAATAAACTGTATGAGAATGCTCATCAACTTTGCACATTAATTAAATCAACATCCCTTAACAAGTTCATTCCATCAACCCAGGAAAGCCCTCTCCAGTAACAAGACCACTTAGCATCGATGGCATGTCCACTTGGCACCTCTCGATCCATCTCTCTCCTTCGTCGATACCAACAAGCAGCAACGTGTGCCATGCGTCATCTCTTCCCGGAATTGACACGACGAGGCTCGTGCTGGCTACACCCATCCAACAAACTCATGTATAAATAGATCGATCAAGCTCTCGTTCCGTGGTCCGCGCGCGATCAACAACAACAGCATTCTCACTTTTCTCACTTTTGCTTTCGTTTCGCGGGTACTCCACACAAATCCACTTCACTCCTTTTCTGGCCACACGATCGCCCCAGCTAGACAAAAGGTCGCGTCACTGCGCTTCCTAGAACCCGCTGACCGCAGAGCTCAATCAAAAATAAAAACCGAGAGAGAAAGTTAAAGGTCTCTTTGTGTAACTAGTCCCGCGCGATTGAGTTGTCATTTCGTGAAGTGTACTCGCGAGGGCTTGATTGAAGAAGCACTTGAGGCTCGTCGCCGCATTCTTTCGGGATGACCGGCGTAATCGTGGTTCTCTCGAAGGGTATCGGTTTCAGCCGCGTTGCACTGCGCACTCCGTCGTTGAGGGGGTTATGCTCGATTTCAGCGCTCATCGCGGTCAGCGCGCTTCAAGAGAGATGAATGGAGTGATGTAATAGGATCACGATGAGATCGAAGGGAATTGCAGAACACCAAGCTGTTGAAGCTCAACCTCCCCGATTACCCGCGATTATCATTCGTCATTCTGTCTGACGGACGGATGGACGGCTTCTTCGAGGTTACTCGAGCATAAACGGCTGCTGATGCTCAAGTGGTGGCCAACACCATCTAGTCTGTGGCGGCTGCAGGGCTTGATCTCGTTTTGGGGTCGTCGCAGCTCAGGCAGTCTTCTTGGTCGTCTTTGGAGGAGGGATGTGTGTGTACTGGCTGGAGGGAGTTGCATAACAAACGAAACCATTCATGCAGCGTTAGAAACGTTAGAAGAGAATTGCATCGAGGAGGAGGAGGGTTGAAAGAGGGGCAAGATGTTTTAGATCGATGACTTCATTTGAGATGCTTTCGGGGGCAAACTGTTTATGGTTTGCTTGGTAGAAGGCAAGAGGTTCCAGCTGACTGATGTCTTCGATGTGGGAGAATTTTTAGAACTCGAGAGCTTAAAGAGGGACAATGTTTGCGCATTCGGCATATACAAAGTTGTATTTTGAAATTTTTCGATTCAAAAACAGCTTTTAATATAGATGAAATACTTGTCTTTAATATTACCATTAAATTGCATTATATTGTTAAGAATTTTTGTTTTTTCTCAAAAAATCAAATTATTCGCTGCCTTGGCACCTTAGCTTTTTACACCTTAGCTTCCATCCACCCCGGGATTCGAACTGACGACCTTTGGATTGTAAGTCCAACTGCCTACCAGCGACTCCACCGAGACGGTACCCAGGAAGACAATTCCTACACCTGTACTGAGATAACGACCTAACCTCTAGGATAGACCGGGGCCAACATTTACTTCCCCGTCCAATGGAAGGCGTGATCAGACAAATCTCCTCTCGAAAAATGCCACCGGTTCCTTCTTGGATCGAACCCAAGCCGACAGGGTGAGATGCAACCACGCTTACCCCTACCAGGGGTCCCGGCTTTTTTCTATCAACATAAATAATGGAAATATAACTTAAAAAAAAATGAATAAAATAGAATAAAAAAGCTAATTTAAACAAGTCAATCAGAATAATAGTTTTTGTTTTAGTTCTGAGCGCCTTTGTAAACTTATTTTTCTAGACTTGCCCGGGGCCATTCACAAATACAGTAATCAAAAGTTTGCTCATACGAGTGCCCTCCGATCCTAGTACCACCAGTGATGTCAATCAAACAAAGAATCTCAAAGTTTTTATTTTATTTTCATAAGAAAAGAAAAGTTATCACCTCAAGACACTACATGAGAACGGATCAACAATGTTTAAAATTGGAATCTTGAAGATAAGCTTGCTTGAATTGCTTGAATACAAAATTATTTAAATAACCCTAAAATCATTTGCCAGCCAACATTTTGTTTTGTTTTTTCATCTTTAAAATGTAATATGACGTTTTTCTTAAATAACAGTTCTCTAGAACTGCACAAAAAATTCTGATTTGAATTTATGTATTTTTTATTTTTATGAAATTTTGTCCTTTTTATCCAATTTACCATTTGGAATAAATTTTTTCATACAAGTCTCCATACAAATTTGAGAGTTGTCCATAGAAAAGTACTATGAAAACGTTCGAAAATCTGTATCTTGAGAAGGGATTTTCTTATCGATTTTGTGACTTTGACAATGTTGTATGTTATGATTAAAACTATTCAGAATAAAAAATCTATACTCTGAACAAATTTACACAATTATTTAAATGGGTTTTTGTAAATGAAATTTCGATTTTGAAAAACTTTACCACCTTATATTTTCATTTTTTGATATGTTTTATTAGATAAAATTTGTCACCTTTTGAGCTATAGGGTATAACTAAGCTTGATGAAGCTTCACTCTCAAAAGTTGCAATTTTCATTTCACAGAAATTTCATGAAACGTGGAAAATGATTTTGAAAAATATGTCAAATCTGATCAAAATATTACAGCAAATAACTTTTTTGTTTAATTTTATACTAGGCCGTAGCAAATATTTTTCAAAGTTTATGTCGCCCCCACCCCTTTCAAAATCGATTCTAAAAATCAGGTTGCAAAAAAATATTTTTTCAAAGAACTTCAAAATTTTACTGGAAATAGAAGTCTAACCGACTGAAAACAATTAGAAATGCATTTTCCTGCGTTTAAAACCATATTTCGCATGTCTGATATCGATCAAAAATATTTTCAATTTTTGTAAAATTCCAATGTACAACACCGCAAAAAGTTTTTTTTCCGGCGAAAAAAAAATCTCTTCAATACCTGGATATTTTGAAAACAGGCAGGTGTAAAATGCACTTTAAAACACGTTTTTCACTCAAATATTGAGACCATGTCTTGTTATTTAAATTTTTATATTTTCAAGTTTTTATAAGAGTTTAAATTAAGAATTAAATAAGAGTTTAAATTAAGAATTTAAATTTAATAACTTATTTTTAATAGGTATTACATAACAAGTATTATCTTGTTAAATGGTTCGAAAAATATATTTAAAAATAAATGATTGTGCTTATATTTTTTTTGTGCTGTTTGAAGTTCAAAATATTCGTTTTATTAAGATTCAAAAAATCTCTGGCTCGATTTTATATTATCCCTTTTAAAGTACATTGAATTTTTTTTTTTTTTTTTTTTTTTTTTTTTTTTTTTTTTTTTTTTTTTTTTTTTTTTTTTTTTTTTTTTTTTTTTTTTTTTTTTTGGGTTTTAAAAAACGTTTATTGTTACGGTCATTTTGGTCAAACAATACAGTTTACAGTTTACAATATTTTAATTTCCTAACTCTCTCGTCCTACATCCCTAACCTTAGCAAATGTGTTCCAAAAACTTTATTGAAAATTAATCTGTTATTCCATCTCATTTCACGTATTTCCTTTTTGAAAACAAACAAGCTAGGTCCAGGGTAGCACTTCAAATTAAAAGAAATCGCTAGAATACATAACCACAAAGCGGCTATTTCTGATTTTTTGTTCTCATCGATCTCAAATGACAGAATATCTTCTAGATTCACTAATTTTATCCCACTTATCTTTTCTACTTTATTCTTTGTCCAATTTGAAATAATCCTGGATTGAGGGCATTCCATTATTCTGTGTCCGTTATTATCAATTCCATTACAAATATCACATAAATTATTAGACAATCTTCCGATGTTGTAGGCCATTAGTTTTTCCTTGTTTGGTATTAAATTATTTAAAAAAGCAAAAAGCCTTGATTTTTCATCTGATCCAATGAAATTAAAATTTAAATTTTTCCAAATTATTGTCCATTGAAATTGTGGAAATTCAACTCTAACTTTTGGAATGAAGTTTTCCTGATTCAAAAAATGTTTATAAAAAGCCTTCGAACTGTCCAATAAAGAATCGTTTTTGCAAAATCTAGCAACTTCGATCCACTGCCTAAAACACAAGGGCAGTTGGTGTTGTTTTGAATATACTAAAATGTAATTTTCAGAAACATTTCCTCCAGGGTAAAGAATGTTTCTTATGAACAAAGCTTTCATTTTAAACTCCGCATTAACCAACCTTATACCTCCTGCATCATAATCTAAATAAAGTTGATCGCGAGCTGTTTTAAAAATAAACCCATTCCACAAAAACTGCCCTACTAGTGAATTTATAATATCAATATGTTTTTTGTACGGTGGGAATATCTGCGCAAGATACCAAAACTTTGATAAGATAAAAGCATTTAATAACCACCCTCGTTCCACTAAATTTAATTTTCTAACACCATGGAGATGGAGCGTATGCTTAACATTTAAAATCACTTTATCATAATTTAAATTAATTGATTCTGATATACTATTTGAAAAATAAATTCCTAAAATTTTAAAACTATTTACTTCCCTGATCATTTGTGGACCAAAGATTGCACGGTTTATTCTCAAGTAAACTGACTTATTAAAATTCATCTTAATTTTTCCAAATGATTCGAAGGAATTAAGAATTTGGATTAACAAATCAAATTCCTCATCATTCCTTATAAAAATATTTATGTCGTCAGCGTAAGCAATGGTTTTTATGAACTTATCATAAATAAGTACACCTGCGATGCCGTCACTAATTTTTCTCAAAAGTGGCTCGATGTACAATACAAACAAAATCATGCTAAGTGGGCACCCTTGCCGCACCGACGATTCAATCTTAATATTATTAGTCAAAAAACCATTAAACAGAACCTTTGACGTTGCAGAATCATATAAATTTCGAATACAACTAATCAAACTATCTGGAAAATTAAATTTTTCTAAAACTTTCCACAAATATGTATGATCTACTTTATCGAAAGCTTTTTGAAGATCAATACTAACTAATGCTCCTTTAAAACGTTTTGAATCATTTGCACGAAGCATAATTCGTCTGATATCTTTTAAATTGTCCGAGCAAGATCGATTTGATTTACATGCAGACTGTTCACAGCCTAGTAAATCATCAAGATGTAACTTTATGCGCATTGCTATAATTTTAGTGAATAATTTATAATCACAGTTAAGTAAACTAATTGGTCTATAATTATTTAAATCATTCTTATCATTACCTTTATGTATAAGAGTAATAATACCAGCAGTAAAATCTCTAGGAGGTTTTTTTGTTCCTGATAAATATTCGTTAAACAATACTACCAAATCATCCTTAATTAAATCAAAATGTTTTAAATAAAATTCGTAATTCAAACCATCAGGCCCTGGTGATTTTTTATGTGCACATAATTTTAAAACGGTAAACATTTCATCAACTGTAATCGGTCTTGTGAGCTCTCTTTGCTGTTCATCTGATAAGCGACTGGTTACACTTTCTAAAGGATCAGTGATCCCATCTAGTGCATTATCCGGAGATTTTTTGAACTGTTCAGAAAAATGATCAAAAATAATTTGTTTCATAATCGAGCAGTCCCCTGTTATCACATTACCATCCTTTAATTTGAGATTGTTTGACGTACTGAATTTCTTAATTTGAGCAGAAACTTGAAAAATATTCATAACCTCCCCTTGTAACAATGAGAAATTATTCAATTTATTACTATAATGTTTAAGTCTATCTAATTCAATTTCCATTAAACGTGACTTAACTAAAAACATATCTTTGGATACCTCTTCACCAAGACATCTTCTACGATGTAAATCGTTTAAAACTCCATGAAAATAACTTTTACGATCTAAAATATATTTATTAATTGCCCAGCTCTCCCCTTTAAAAAATTGTTTGAATTTAACTTTAGCTATCGAGTTCCACCACTGATTTTTATCATTGAAATAAGATGATCTGTTACAGATTGATTGATATTCAACACTAAGTTTATGTGAAATATTTTCATCAAAAAGAAGACTGTTATTAATTTTCCAATAGCCCCTTCCTTTCAAACAAAATGAGTTTGAATCTGTTTTAATTTTTAACACAATAGCACAATGATCAGAAAAAGGAACTGATATTGTTTTAGCTTCTAGAATCAAATCTACAAAACGCGACGGTCCATAAATTCTATCAAGTCGCGAAGCGACTCCAGATCGAAAAAAGGTGAATTCATTTTGCTTCATTTCTGCAAAAATATCTTTCCATTGAAGTGATTCTACGAGTCGTTTGAGGCCCGCAGACACATTTTTAGTTGCCCCTGTAGCATCGGAAGAGTTTAAAATACAATTGAAATCCCCTGCCAGAACGGAATATTCAATACCGGATTTACTCAAATGGACAGTTAAATTGTTCAAAAATAGCTCATCTCTTTCTTTCTTTTTGTTAGTTCCCGAAAACGCGTAAATATTAATATAATTGATGCCATTGATAACTAAAGAAGATATTCTACCATTCGGATCAAGAACAACGTTGTTGAATTCGAACGATTTCCGCAACAGAATGCCAGTTCCCATACCATTTTGATTTAAATTAATAATCGCAAAATGAGAAGGAATAAAAGAAAAATTTTGATAGCAAAGCTCCTGAACAAAAACTAAATCTATATCCTGATTCCAAATAAAATCTCTTAATAAATTTTGATTGATTGTAGTTGTTGTACTGTTTAAATTGACAGACGCTATTTTAAGTGTAAAGTTCATTGTATAAAATTAAAAGAACAAAATAAATCTAACTAATCCTACCATAAAGCTAACCTATTCTAAATTGAATGTAAAATATAGCTACTTATATGACCAAAATCCGAAACAAACCCATAGTGACTAACTCGATTTTCAAAGATTCTCCTCCAGATTGGCATCAACCCCTTCCCCCTCCCCATTCCCCCCCAATTTATCCTTCCCCTTTACATCCCCCTTTCCCCGTGTATCCCCCTTCCCCTTTACATCCCCCTTTCCCCGTGTATCCCCCTTTCCCTCTGTATCCCTGTCCCTCAAACTACGTGATCGGCTTCTCTCTTTGTTGTCCTCTTTCTTCTTTGAACGACCCCGCGTCTCCATGCTCTGCGCTGCACTCAAGTTAGACGGTGGGATAAAAATCATACCTGATCCGGGCTTTGCTGGAGCGTCAGCTGAAAGCGATCGCATTTCCTCCTTCCTCTTTTTCTTACGACCTTGCACTAGCTGGAACTCTTCTTCACCCTGCGCCTCCTTCACCGCACCATCCGTCACGATCGGCACTGCCAACGACGATACGCCGCCGCCGGTAAGAACTCCTTCGGCTGTTGTTGTCTCCTTCATTTCTGCGTCCGGCTCACTCATTGGGAGAACGATCTGCTCAACACTGCTCGAGCCGACTCCGGCCTGAACGATCGGCTTTACAGCCGACGGTACCTCGGGCAACTTCGGCGGCACCAACAAACTCGGTTTCGCCGGCCCGAAAAAATTGTTCAACACGACCATCTGCCCTTCTCCTCCACTCTCTCCTGCCTTGTGCGTCGATCCTCGACCCAACCAGAGCGGTGGTTTCGCAGTCACCGCACTGTACGACAAGCTTCCGTTTTGTTCCATCCGTTGGTTGACCTTCGACTTCTTTGGGCAGTTGACCTTGACGTGATCTTTGCTGCCGCAAATGAAACACTTGTTCTGAAGTCCATCGTAGTACACACGCGCTTGGAAGTTTCGCACGTGTATGGTGGCCGGAATGTCCTGCTTGATTTCCATATGAACTCCCCGGACTGAGGACCAGATTGGGAAGCCAGTCTCAGGGGCGTACCTTTCCCTGACCATCCGCTGAATGACGCCGAACTTAGACATCACAGTCGAAATCTCCTGGTCGCTGATCTCCGGTGGCAGGTTGAAAATTCGGACATACTTAAAAACCGTCGATGCCGATGAGAAGGTCACCTTTGTCGACTCGTACTTGTTGTACTCGAAGTCCATCGATTCCGGCAGGTCCAGCAAAGTGTTCGTCAGCATTTCCTCCGTCTTGAACTTAATGTACACGCAGTTCTCCTTCGATTCCTTGTACATCGACAAGAGTGAATTTGGGTTCAATCTCATCTTCTGCTTCATGAAATTGAAAATTCCATGATCCAGCGGTTCCTTCTTCCCAGGGCCAAAGTAGATCCTCAACGAGTTGGCACGTGCTTCCTCAAAAGTCGCCATTTTCTGCACTGTTCCGATTTGAAAACTAATAACTATTGTTCTCGAAGAACAAAACACCCGGGCAGAGTAGCCTGAGCTACAACAAAACGTTGTCTCAACTATTAGACCGCAAAAGACAATATCGACCGTTCGGCTTGAAGTCTGGCCGTCAACTGAATTCAAAATCAAATCAAGAATTTGCAATGTTGTCCTGCCAAAGCTTGATTTTTCTTTAGAATGAGCTTAAAAAATATTCGAAAATGTTTAAATGTCCCCTGTAAAAAATGTATTGTAATAATCAAAAAGCAAAAGAGACCAGAAAACAAAAAGAAAATAAAAAAAAAATCATGGACTTTTTGCTAACTAATGGTATAAACAAATCAGAAATGATAAGGCTTAGTAAATTTTCACACCGAAAAATATTCAAATTCCATCATGATTTTCATGATTATCTCAAACAATACTTAATTTTATTATATTTTCTGTATCCTGATTGTTTCTACCAACCACAGATCTGTAATATATACAATAAAAAATTCGACAACATATTGCCAGTAACATGATAACACTATACTTTCTTAGTGAAAGTTTCTGAAATTTTTTTCAATTTGAAAAATGAAAATCACAAAAATCAATCAGCAAAAAAAATGTTTTTCCAAACAAATCTGAAATTCTTTGCGAAGAGTCGTGTGGTGTTCGTGGGGGAGATCGGTTGGAAAATCGACGCGCGAGAATCCGCGAGAAAGTGCTAGAAGATTCTGAAATTCATTGAAAATATGTGCTAAAAGTTTCAAGTTGTTTTGAAAGTCCTTCCCTTAGCATCGAGGCTCGGATGGTACAACGACGGTAAAAAGTAAAAAATACGGGATTGATTATATAATTAAGTCCTTCTCATAGCGTCGAAGCTCGGAAGGCAACGATTATGTTTCACTTTCTGGTCATATCATCTAACAATAATGAATCCGGATCTATTCTAAATTGTACGTTACCGAATAATGCGTTAGTTCAAATTTCATTTCGTTTTGAAAGCCCATCCCAAAGCATCGTTGCTCGGATGGCACGCCGGCGGTAAGAAGTAAAAAAACGCGAATGATAAGTCCTTCTCATAGCGTCGTAGCTCAGAAGGCAACGATTATGGTTCACATTCTGGTCATATCATCTACCAAGATGAATCCTGACCTTCCCTTTCCTTCCCCTACTAACACAATTCCCCCACTTCCCGTGATGCTTGAAGGAGATGCTGTGGATTCAACGGTCTCATGCGGTGTCAACAGGTATAGAGCGACAAACTCTGTGTCTGATGAGTCTGCAACTTCAACTATCGGACTAACATTCCTACCTTTGTTGAACTGCATCTCCTTGGGGGGGCGCCGGTATTGACTTAAAGCAGAGATCTTCAGGGGTTACACAGTGAGGATGACTAGCTCCCACTACTCATCTGTTGGTTCATTGTGTAACTTCAGCTGATCCGTCAATAACGGAGAAGCAGCTCATTGGCAGTCAACCATGCTCATGCTCATGCTGCTCACAAATCTGAAATTGTTTGCGAAAAGCTGGATCTGCACCGATTGCTCCCAAACTTCAGAAGGTTGTTATGAGGCTAAATCCTGTTTATTATTCTTATAAATATCTTGAATTTTTCCAATTGCTTATAATACCCTACACAATGAAAAAAATACCTATAAAAGCTTTGAGAAAATATTTGTTAAATATTGTTATTGTTTAAACATTGATTTGCAAAAATTGTAAAATTTTACGGGATTTCACGAAAATCTCCAATTTTTACGAATTTCACGCTGTCCACGAATTAGTGAAATTTCACATGCAATGGGATCAGAGACCAAATTTACCCCTTAGAACAAAATTTAACGCAAATTGAAGAGGGGCAACTGCTTTGTGAGTTGGCGGAAAATTGCTCATTTATAATAGATGTAGTGAAAAATAACAAAGTTAAAAAAAATCATTTTCCCAGAAAACTCCTTCAGCCAAACATCATCGCAACGCCTAGTTGTTTAAATTTCCCAGCACAAATAAGCATAACCAAAACAAATTTCCCAAGCGCCGCTAGTCGCTTGTTTTCATTACGGCGACGCCGACGTTGGCATCGCGTTACATCTCAATCTTCTCCCGAAGTTGAATCATACAGCACAAAAAACTAAAAACTTCCCGCAAAGTAGGCAAATTCGAGGATGCTAAAGTTGTGTTGCCAAAGCAGCTGACTCAAGTTGCTAATTCTGCGCAGCAGTTTTGTTTTATGTTCAATCATTTTGCCGGCTCAGTCAGCGGTTCTAGATCTGCGCTAGGGGGCCAGAGAGTGCAGTTTTGATTTACGGCTATGAAATTTAACCCCCGCGCGTCAATTGCCGAGCATCGTGTACCATAAATTACCGCAAAAATGAGCTTTTTGAAGCAATTGTGGAGGATCAACGCGGAGCTAGGCCGAAGCAAGACAAAGTGTTGAATCGTCATTGCTCTGTAGCTTCTTTGCGGTGAAGATGATCCGCTGTGGGCTTTCTGAGCAAATTTAGCAAAAAATAGAAAATATGAGATGAGCCAAGAAGAAGGGGGTTTGGGGTGATGAGGGTCACTTGTTAAAGATACTTCGGATTTTAGATTCCTCAATTTAACCAAAAAAACAGTCTTTTTGTCATTTCTAGTCTTTTCTAGTCTGTTTAGCCCCCACTGACCCCCTCAACAAACCCGCTAAACTTCTCAGTTGCCTCCTTCACAAGCCACAACTCCGAGAGGTACGAGGTGCCATAAACTGAAGCACTTTTTTTCTTCAACCCTTGGCCAATCGCGGCTGGCGTGCCCCAAGAGTAGAGGTCAGAGCCCTCGAGGGCAGCATTTCTAAGGATCATCGCTGCCAGAGCCCTTGCCCATCTTCTTCTTGGTCGTTGCGTTGCTGCGTCTTTGGCGTGGTCATTAAGTTGGCGATATTGACGCACCACACCTCCGCCCCCCGCACCAAGCAATGGCAAAGGGCCCAGAATCGTCGCCGCTACAATGTTGCCACAACCAACGGCAGCGCTACGAGGAGCAGCTGAAGAGGTAATTATGCACTCAGTCATTTCGCAGCAGCAACAGCAGAAGCTCAGCTAGTAATAAAAATTGAACAATTTCTTCGTAATACCGCCGTGCGGTGTCCACACTTTTGCTGGACGCAACTCTCTGAATAGCAAAACGTCTCGCAGAATGGATTCGATTGATTGCTGCTGCTTGGTGAAATTGAAATTTATTCTGCTGCAGAACCGTGCGGTGGAGAAGGTTTGAATACTCTACAGGTAAACCCTTAATACACTCAAAAAAATTTAAATTATTACTTTAAATTTCCTACTCTAAATATCCGTGCAACAAAAATACAAAAATACAAAAATACAAAAATACAAAAATACAAAAATACAAAAATACAAAAATACAAAAATACAAAAATACAAAAATACAAAAATACAAAAATACAAAAATACAAAAATACAAAAATACAAAAATACAAAAATACAAAAATACAAAAATACAAAAATACAAAAATACAATAATACAAAAATACAAAAATACAAAAATACAAAAATACAAAAATACAAAAATACAAAAATACAAAAATACAAAAATACAAAAATACAAAAATACAAAAATACAAAAATACAAAAATACAAAAATACAAAAATACAATAATACAAAAATGTCTGTCACGCTCGCACGGGGTAACTCACACAAGTTATTTTATGTTTTATGTTTTATGTTTTATGTTTTATGTTTTATGTTTTATGTTTTATGTTTTATGTTTTATGTTTTATGTTTTATGTTTTATGTTTTATGTTTTATGTTTTATGTTTTATGTTTTATGTTTTATGTTTTATGTTTTATGTTTTATGTTTTATGTTTTATGTTTTATGTTTTATGTTTTATGTTTTATGTTTTATGTTTTATGTTTTATGTTTTATGTTTTATGTTTTATGTTTTATGTTTTATGTTTTATGTTTTATGTTTTATGTTTTATGTTTTATGTTTTATGTTTTATGTTTTATGTTTTATGTTTTATGTTTTATGTTTTATGTTTTATGTTTTATGTTTTATGTTTTATGTTTTATGTTTTATGTTTTATGTTTTATGTTTTATGTTTTATGTTTTATGTTTTATGTTTTATGTTTTATGTTTTATGTTTTATGTTTTATGTTTTATGTTTTATGTTTTATGTTTTATGTTTTATGTTTTATTTTTTATGTTTTATGTTTTATGTTTTATGTTTTATGTTTTATGTTTTATGTTTTATGTTTTATGTTTTATGTTTTATGTTTTATGTTTTATGTTTTATGTTTTATGTTTTATGTTTTATGTTTTATGTTTTATGTTTTATGTTTTATGTTTTATGTTTTATGTTTTATGTTTTATGTTTTATGTTTTATGTTTTATGTTTTATGTTTTATGTTTTATGTTTTATGTTTTATGTTTTTAGTTTTTAGTTTTTAGTTTTTAGTTTTTAGTTTTTAGTTTTTAGTTTTTAGTTTTTAGTTTTTAGTTTTTAGTTTTTAGTTTTTAGTTTTTAGTTTTTAGTTTTTAGTTTTTAGTTTTTAGCTCCCTTCAACGGTCTTTCCAGAATAGAACAAATCCATCGTTCTGTACAAGCTCGAGAAGGAATCTCCCCTTTTTAGAATCAATTCAAAGAACGCGCGAGGGGTGATAAATAATAAGTATGATTTTTATACTTTAATGAGGTTTTCTTTGGCCGGTTGGCTGCGGTCGGCCGCGGCACCTCTGCCTTTGGTCAGGCCCCGGGAGTCAAGATACTCGTAAATCACGGAGTACTTTTACTTCTTTTTTCTGATGGTTTGTACGGATCGATCTCGGCTTAATGATGGCATGATATTCAATTTTGTTTTGTTGGATGCGAAAATGTGTGGAATTACGATTGAGTTGTAAACTGTATGTTTGTGGCTTGACATCTGATGGTTGGTTTATCTTGAGGATGTTTGCGATTGTGTTTGAGTAAATATTCAATAAATTCTACAATGTTGCAGCTAGGTGTAAAGAAAAAATCAATTTAAAATATTTTTATTATATTTACAACTTTATCAAATTTCAATCTGTCTTTTATTGTTCATTCTTGTCTTATACTAGAGAATAGTGTCTGCTATCGGCCTAGTATCGACCAACCATCCTTGGAAATTGTAAAGAACGTCAGCTCCCCTTAAAAGCACATAAATCAACATCAATTTCTAATCAAATAAACAAGCCGACACAACGGCAAACGATCTCCAGTTCCCTTGGCCCAAGTACTTTGAGGGCCCACCTTCCCACCAGAACCTGTAAAGCAGTCGATTCCTCTGGAAATGGAATGCAAAGACGTCAGCCAGAGCCGAGAAATGTGCCCTCGAAAATAAACTAATCAGTTGTTGACACCCGAGGGGAAAAATCCACCGACCGCGTCAAACATCAATTAAATAGCACTTAATCACTCAATATATAAAGTTGCCCCGCCACACCCAGCAGTTGGGGCGCATGTACGTGGGTACTTGCACGTGCGTGGGACGATCAACGATCGTGGTGGATGACGTACTTGTTGGGTGTTGGTTTTGAACTAGTTGATCAGTGATATAGAAGAATAGAACATCAGGTTAGTTCTCAAATTAAATATAGGTAATAAATCGAAATTCATTTTCAAGCCTATGGTGAGAGATATGATGACTGAAGACCACACAAAAGTGCACCCTTATCAACGTGCCAGAATCTCCCTTGGAATTCAGCAATCTCTTGGCAAGGAATCCCATCTGCATCTGCAGATCAACGTGATACCGATTAGAGTGGAAATGGAACTCACGCTGGGCCCAAACTCCACCACTGCCAGCAGGATTAACGGTCAGTTCCTTGCAAGGGATTTTTTCCTGGCTGAGGAACGTGTCCAACACCCGGGAGAAGAGTTACTCTGCTTATCGTTCATTAACATCCGCAAATCTTCAGGGAGATGTTCCGTTCCTCTTCTGCAGAAGCAGACAGAAACGCAGATTGGCAGATCGTTCTGCCGCCGATTCGCAAGCCAAATCGTGCCGAGTTCCGAGCGATAAGAAAGTTGACCGTGCACACGGAGGGAAGTTGGTTTTTGGAAATCAAACGCTTGAAAAGGCAATTATTGAGTCACATTTCCCTCCGTGCAACTCCCAGCTGTAAGTAGAAGGTTCCTCATCGCGTCTAATGATAAATCTCGCTCGGGTGTAACATAAATCCTCCGGTCCGATATCGGGTTGATCAAAGAAGATCACGCGATCCCCAGAGCTCTACGCCGCCATGGCCGGGAGAAGATTCCGGAACTTCGGGAACGCGCGCGCGCACTCTGATATCGAATAACAAGCCTTTTTACTTAAGCTTCCTTTTCTTTTGGCGGCATTCCGCGACTCGGCATGTGCCTCAGTTCTTGACAGGGCCGCTGCCGTGGCCGCCAAAGGGCTACTTACTGCCACGTCCGACGGGAAAATAATCCGATGAACATCTCTTCACGGGAGCTGCCAGGGGACAAGATATGATTTATGCTAGGACTTTTCCAATTTCGAACCGATTGCGCAGCCGCCGATTGGATGTCGCCGATTTTGACAGACGCCAACCACGTGTCCCAAGTCGACGTAAAATGGGCTCTTAATTGATTTTCCCTTCGGAGCTATCAATCGCTAATCTAACATTTTACTGCCCCCACGGACGCAAAAAGATCGCAGCGCGCACCCAATTGAGTTGTTTAATTGCCTCATCCCTTAGCTGCTGCTACTATCGATTGAACGAAAGGCACCACACCTCCCACTGGGAGGGGATACAATTGGCGGCGGCGGCGTTGGATCAGAGAGGATGTGTGGCCCCATCGATGAGCGCACGAGAGAGGGAGGATTGTTTCGAAATTTGACCGACCGATCTTGGGCAATGCAGTTGGTGGGTAGTACAGGCCAACTGCATCTTTACATTCTACGAAGGGACAGTTGGACAATACTGTTGAAATGGTGATTTAAGAATACATTAATGTACGCTTTTAAGGTAACAAAATCAATGGATAATACAAATATATTACACAGGTTTGCTGTTTTCATCGATCAATACGGTAGAAAAAACATGACAATTTTTAATATAAAGATGTTGAGTCAACATTGATGACAGATTGCATGTAAAAATTATTTATAAAAAATCAGATCATCTTTCATTTGTTCATTCCACTATTTAAATATAAATTGAGGTTAAATTGTCTAAAGAGGCAATAAATTTACACATTCAAATGTTAAACAATTCTATTCCAAAAAATTACCAATTTTTTGGGCCGATACATATTATTTATACGAGAAAATGTAGGTTATTTCCAAAAAAAAAAAAAATATTTATCAAATACAGTCTACAACGGATTTGTTTTAATTTTTCATGATGTGAGACAAACATTTAAAAAAAAGTAAAAAAACGTAAGACTTAAAGTACAAATATTTTCTTAAATGCTTAGAAATTTTTATATTTGGCAAAACAGAGCTGTCATGCATATAGCAAGTTGTGAAATTGTTTGCTTAGCAAAGTAGTATTTATGATTATACTACAGAAAAAGTTTTTCATTTCCAACTACAATCTTGAACTACGGAAAATAAGCAAATAACAGTATATAAAAGCTAAAGTTCAACAATTTTCCTTGCAATGCAATACACAAAATATCTCTTTATTTGCATTGGTTCCAATTTCTATAAATGATTTATAAAATGTGATCACTTTTTCCATTAAATTTCATATTTGCAATCGAGTAAACAAAGTAATTTTCTACTGACATTAATATTGATTTGATACTAATATTTGTTAAGAGGAGAAAAAGGTTTTTTTTTATCAAAATTTTGCCACCTTATAAAAAAAACTATAATAACTAAATTCCCAAAGCTCACATTGCTGGTACTTTTTGAAAGATATTTGATGTAATTATTAATTTTAAAAATTTAAAATTCAATATCTCGCGAATTATTAGAAAATCCCAACTAAAATTAAAATTCCTGTGTATAATTTTATCTACACATTCTACAACCCAATCACTACATCCATCTAAAATAAAATAAAAAAAACATTTTCAACCAACTTTTGATCTTTAAACAGCATTGGAAAGAAGAACTCTTAAAATTTTAGAAAATTTTAGGGTTGGAAGTTTGATTTGTTTTATGTGACTTTGCCAATGTTTTTAAAGATGTAATTTGTAGGGGTCAACTTTTGCTGTGTTTTTTACTAATATATCTCTTATTTTAAGTAAAAAGAAGTATGAAGTATTTTTTGTAGTGTCCCAGACTATGCCTTTATGCATTTTTTTACAATTTAAATGATAATGCTGCCATTCTATAGCAAAAAATGTAAAAAACAAGCAAAAAATTAAACAGTGACTGTTAAGTACATGAAAAATTGAGAAAGGCAAAATGTAGGTGGTAGAACGGCCAAATACTACCTAAACCAAACATAAATTAAACAAAATAAATGCAAATAAAAAAACTAGAAATAAAACAAGAAAATAGCAAAACAAGAGAAGTAAAGTTTTTCGTAGAACAAAACTTGCTCAAAATAATCACCTAAACATGGAAAAAAATTAAAAAACAATCGAAAAAAATTTGGGCAGTAAAGGGTTAACTTAAAAACAGTGCTTTTTTCAAGAAAAACTTTAAATTCACTTTCAGTTCCGAATTCAATTTTGCATCAAAAAAATATTTTGACTTGTTTGTTTCGAGAGTTAAAAATACGCATTTTTGGTTATTTCACCATTTTTTTTTGGGTTACAAAATTCTAATCCATGTTTACATTTTTTCTGTCTAGAAAGTCCTTATTTTCCAAATAGAGCGTCCAATTTCCTGGAGTTACAAAAATCTCGGAAACTTTATTTTTTTAAGTAATGTCCTAGGAATTCACAGGAAACTTTAATTTAATTGTAAATTTTGCTGATGCTTGTTCCAATTAATATCCAGCAAAAAAATAAAATACAGCAAATTGAATGTACAAAGTCAGTTTGAAGATCATTTAATGGCTTGATTGCTTGAAGAAAATTTATGTTTTAACAATATATATTTTCAACTTGTTTTTCAACTTTAAATTTACTCAAAAAATCTAACTTTTCGTGTTTTTTTTTCAACTTAATGGTTTCAAATATTTTACGCGAGTTTTCTTTTGGCACCTTCATATATTACAAAGTAATAAATATTACTAATCAAACTATTGTTTTATGTTAAAACCGAATTAAATATTTACTAATATGATCCAGTCCAAGTTTCATCCAAATGAACATTATAAAAAAAGGTGAGGAGATAGAGAGATTTTGTCGGGAAGGAGTTAATATCGTTTTTAAATGATATAACACCAATTATTGTTAAGAAAGCTTAAACACATGTAAAAATTTATTTTCATTTCATAACATAACATTTCAATACAAATAAGCAAGATTCTGATTTGGATGATTCAGACATTGAGATCATCTAAAATAAAACTTGAATTGAAATTCCTAGATGTGATGTTCAGTTCAATAAGAACAATTAATTGCATTGAGTTAAATTAATTTATTTTTTCAAAACATTTTCAAAACTTAGTACCAAGAAAAGAAGTTAATAAAATGTATACTTCGGATCGAAATTCTGGAAACGGGAAATATTTTTTTACGGGACGAGGAATTGGACGCTAAACCTACAACTTTGTCGAAGTCACAAATTCGATCAGAAATTGTCTTTTCAAAATACAGATTATCGAATAGTCACATGCAAACAAAATTGGCAATTCAGCCTGAAAAATTGAATGGAGCCCCGGGCAGACGGTAATAACAAAATGCATGCCATTTCAATAACAAATACTGTTAGAATAACAAAAAGTGTTATGGAATATTCTTGCAAAATCCATTTTCGCATAAGAGTTCAATAACAGTTTATGTTATCATAACAAAATTTGTTATTGGGCTGATATTGGTTGAAAGCCAAAACAACTTTGGAATAACGTTTTTTGTTATGGAAGAATACCGCCAACTGTTATTGGGATGATCGGATTAGTTGTTAAAATAACAAAAAATAATAACAAAGATTTATTCAAAGAATAACTAAAAATGTTATAAGTCTTTTATTGAAATAACAATCCAATAACAAAAAAATAGGAGCGGCCGTGGCTGACTGGTTACGGTATTCGCTTTGTAAGCGAATGGTCCTGGGTTCGATTACCATCTGCTCCCAACGAGAAAGTATAGGAAATATAAATCTTGAAACTCTGAACATGAACGAAAAATCAAAGTCGCTCGAGTCGGGGTTCGATCCCCCGTCCTTTGGATTGGTAAGCAAAAATGCTAACCACTAAGCCATCGCGACTTGGTGAGCTATGACAGGAATTAGGAATACTGTTACTACCAACTATATACGCGCTGGGTCCTTGTCCATTTGACAAGGGTTCGGAAGTTCTAAATAACGTTTGAACCCGATTGGTGCAAACGTTCTTCAGGGCGGGGCTTGTCGATAAAGCTGAAGTACCTCGCGCTCGGCTAGCCAGCGTAGAAATGGGTCACCGAAGCTCGGCAGAGCTAACACCTTCCAAATGCCTATGCGAGTTATTTGCATGTATAGAATGTAGATCTAAAAAAATACATGGAAACAACTCAATTTGTAAGAAGCGGCCGCGTGGTCCCGTTTGGTTGGTTGCACACACACACACACACAACAATCCAATAACAAAAAAATCATAACGGCGAATAACAAATCTTGTTATGAATAACATAAAATGTTACTGGCCTAGTATTTTCCAATATCAAAAAATGTTATTCCCGCGTTATTTCCGTCTGCCCGGGGCCTAGTATGGTAAAACTAATGAATATATGGACCAAATTCCGTCTAAATAAAAAAAAAAAAAACAAAATTAAAACTCATAAGCTCAATGACAATTTTGCCAAAAAATAATATCAAAAATATAAACTTCATCAATTGATTATTCGTCCAATTTTCTTCTCAAGATTTTTGTTTGTTTCCACTAAACTTAAGCTAGATCTGAACAAAAAAAAACAGAAATAGACTTCCAAATTTTGTCCACAAACTTCCCAACCAGCATCCACTGTTCCGCGGTCACTTCGGCAGAAGAAAACCTTGAGCCACTGAGCAGGCAGAGCGTACGGGCAACCACGCCAAGACTTGGCGCCCTCCCTCCTCAGCACAGCAGCATCCAGCAAACGGCGTCCCTTCGAATCTCTCTGCCCGTCCGTGCGATGATTATACGTTCAGCCAGCTAATCAACGTCATCATCTGTGGCGATTCCGCGTGGCCAGCCCGAGTTGGACCCCAAAACCACCCCCGCCTCGCCACGCCACCCCCCACAAAGCCAAGATAGAAAATGGTTTAAAAATAGCATATCAGACTAAACTGAGCGAGCCGCCGAAGAAGTGACTGGAAAAACTCGTTCCCCCTGAAGCTGAGGAGGCTGCCGGCGCGACTTAATCGTCCGTGGCGATGAAAAATCGGCTGATCGCTGATTAAATTGTAATTTGCTAGTTTAATGGGGTTAGCATCGGAGAGGACCTGGGTGAGGCACACCTCACCTGCGGTGAGAAGGGGACTGATGCGCTGATGCTACTGTGGATGCAGCATCCGAGGCAGTAATCTGCATAGGCGATCTGGGCGTGAGGCTGAAGTGGTTGAGGAGGTTCTACCCGGGTTGCAGCAAAGTAGATTGCGATTGGTCACTAAGTTTGGTCACTCCATTTATGATGTTTTTGTTTTTTTGAAAGTTTTTTCTCGAATTAATTTGAAACTACTCAAAACTACTGCTAACATAAATGAGTAAATAATTTGCATAACCTGATGTAACAGATACATTGCCTTCCATCGTTAAGCAATAATTAAGTACTCATGAAAACAATCACGAGTCCTAAATGTTAAGCAAACACTCTTCACAAACATGCAAATTGCAAAGTTTTCAACGCTTCGCACCGACACCAATTCACTTTCCTTCGTCAATCTGTTCCAAGTCTGTTTCATCAGCGGCAGATGGTGTACACACGTTCAGTTATCAAGCCGCAATCAGCCCGGTATTTTCGGTGAGGCTTTCGAAAAGAGCCCAAAAAATTAAAATCACGTCAAATTGAGATCCATCAATGTGCGCCCGCTCTAAAAGCTCCGATTTCAGCGTTTTAATTATCCGATCAAGCCATCTCCAACCAGCCTCAACCAGGGCGCGACAGCTGAGTCGCCCGAAAAAGCTCAGCTGCATGTCAAAACAGCCTCAAAGCCTGACTCATCCGAGGCGAAGTCTGTGCTCAGATAAATCTTCGAAAGTGGTGCGCGTGGCGATTGCTGAATATCGCGCGCCACCTTAATTTGGCGATGTTCTGCGGCCGGTCTGGTCTTAATTGTTCACGACAACGTCGTCTCGTCAAGGGGACGACGGGGCAATACGACTCTTTGGGGACCCAAAGCCTCACTGCGAGGTGAGTAATTGTCTTTTCGGGGGGCTTAGTTCGATGATGAAAGTGGAGAATTCTCTGGAAAATTTGCATTTTTGTTAAATTTTAGAAAATTTAAGTTCATACTTGATTTTGACATAACGGACTCAAATTCTACTTTGGTCTTCTTGGACAATAGTTCAAATAAGTTGAAATTTTACAGAGAATTCCAAACTGTTTCGGCGGGATGTACCGAGCAAGATCTTTGCGTAACTTCAGCTCGGAGTTGCAGCAGCCTGATTGAAGACCTACATTTGCATGGCTTGGTCGTCGATGTTTGGCAAGTCCAAAAAAGGGGGGCCGAACTAGACCAAAAACCCTTCGACGGACACCCGGCGAGGAAGAGGTACATGACCACGTGGTAGCGTGAAAGGTTTGGCAGCACCATCTGGTGGCGATAATTCACGTTGATCGATGCCATCAACATCAGTCAGTGTGATGGAAAACCAGTTCGGGTTTCCGTTTTCGGTAGCGAATCGCGGCTTAAAAATCGTGATTTCGTGAGAGTTCTACCGGAGAGTGATGTGGTGATGTGCGAGCGATTGTCAAATATTTGGTTCAATGACTTTTGATACACGATGGGTGGATGTGGCTGAAGACATGTGTCCAGATTGGCTCATGAAGTGTGTGTGTGTGTGTGGTGTTATAAATGAGATGTTCATTAATCATCTGTGAAGTACCTTTTCAAATGGCAATGACACTCAAATGAAATGAACTAGCATTCCCGCAAACATTAATAATGATGGTATTATGGATTTTTATTGTATACAGCGTTTGTTTGTATACCTCTAAAAATTTAAATCAATATTAAAAGAGCATTTCAATAATATTTTTATGCATCCAACAAATAAAACAAAACCTGGATCAGATTAGATTTGAGAAACTTAAGAATATGAAATTTTTACAGGGTTTTGGAAAATTTTCAATAAGAAGATGTAAACAGTTACAATTCTCCGTAGTAAATTGATAAATGTTCCATACAAACTTCAGATCAATACTGGAGCAACTATACCATAACCAAATAAGCTCAAAATTTCAGGCTAGTTTCTAGTGTCATAGTACTTTAAAATTTCGGTTGATGCAAGCAAAATTGAACACTTTTGTCTTTTTCGTATATCCGTGAACCACGCTAATGAACAGTCACTAACCCACGTGGTTGCTCGATTGGATGAAAATAGAAGTCACAAAAGCAAATTATATTTTCCATAAAATTTTGCATGAGAAATTTAATTTTAGAGTAAATCTGTAGTATTGCATAATTTTGTTCGAAATTTTATTTATTTTTGGATTTCAATTAACTTTATCTTAAAAATTATTTTAGGGCTGATTAGATGACACTGAAAAAAAAACTAATTTTAACAAAATTTATGCTTTAAGCGGTTACATCTCAGCAACAAGCAATCGGTCAACAAAGGCAAAGAATGAAGTTTGTAGGAAAATACCTTGCAAATATTTTTGCAAACATGATTAGCCTTAATATTTTTTATTGCATATAACGTTAAGCTTTTTTTTGGAAAAATTTCACCCTGAAATACAAATGAAAATTGTGCAACTTTAACAAAACATGTGTATTGTAATTTTCACTGGCAAATTCTATTTTTCATATTGAACTGATTCTTGAAATTCAGTTTGGCAATATTTTAGTTTTTTTCTTCACAAAAATCACACTATTTAAAAAAAATTAATGTTCGGTATCAGAATCTGCACCACCCTAAAACCTAGCATATAAAAGCGAGAAAAAAATACGTATTTTCAGAATTCAACTTTTAATGATAAATATTCAAATAAAAAATCGGGTGATTATGCTTTCCGTGCTTAATCATAACTGTCAACTTTGCTGAACACACCAAATCGATCAGAAAATTCCTTCATAAGATAAAGATTTCCGAATATTCACAAAACCCATTTTGTATGACCAGTCCACACATTAAATGGAGCCTTGTTTGAAAAACTAATCATTCAAAACGGCATCCTTTGACATACCTAGGAAATGCATTGACAAAGATTCATACAAATAAAAAAAATACAAGGAAAAGTTGATTTGTGAAAACTAAGAGAATCACGCGGTTATAACCAAATAAAAAAAAAATACAAGAAAATCCGTTTCCAATCTGTTACGGAAATAGCTCTAGTTTCGAAACTAGGAAAGTTTTCCCAAAATTTTCAGATTATTTATTTTTAATATTCTTAGAACTGGCTCGATTAACCAAATCTCCGTGTAATTCTAACAGCTGTTGCCACAATTATGCTATAAATTTGTTAAATAATAATCCATACTTTAAAATCAAGTTTGCCAATTTTGACTTATCAGAATAAATGATTTATTTTTAACATACTGAAGAGACTAGCACCATGAAATCATGCAAAATAAATTAAAATTAAAATATTTTGGAAAGATTGTTGATTGTTGGCAATAATTTAAACTTTACACAACACTCGAAAATTCGTTTGACAGTATTGCCGATTAAAATTTTAAGATTTTTTGAAAAAATACAAAAAAAGCTTAAATTTGTCTTTAATTTTCGATCCAAATTCGCTTGGAAATATTTATGCCAGGGTACAGTTTCTGAGAGTAAAACATCGCTAAGATTTGTTGAGTCAAAGCATAGGTTAGAAAAAAAAATGTGATTTAATAGCCATTCTTAATCAAGGTCGTCGAGTTATTTTCTTGAAGATTATGTCACCTCCACCCTTAAAAAATATACCGAAATCAGGGCGCAAAAAAAATAGTTTTTTTCACAAAACTTTCAAAAATTAACTGGAAATGGGTGAAAAAGCATTTTTTAAGCAATTTTGGATTCGCTTGAATGAATTTTTAAAATTGCTGTATTTTCAACGAACAGTATCTTGAATGTTTTTTTTTTATTTTTTCGCAAAATAAATAAAAAAAATCCATACGAATAAATAAATTTAAGAGCAAATTGTGGAAGGGGTCCTTCGAATATTATCTATTTGAAGAGTAGAAATGAAAAGATTTGCTTTTAAAAGTCATGCTCGGTTAAAATGATTCTTTTCAATTAACCCTTTTAGGCATGATTTTTTTAAATATTTTTTAAGGTAATGATAGGAGAAGGAGGGCCTCGTGGCGCGGTGGTTAGAGGCTTCGGCTGCCGATCCCTAAGTGGCTATGGGGCGCGGGTTCGATTCCCGCCTTTTCCTCCTGGCCTTCTATCGGATGGGAAAGTAAAACGTCGGTTTATTTTTTTAGGTTTGACCAAAAACCAAAATTTTCAAAAATAATTAATAATGTTCCTTTGACCATAAGAATCATTCTCCTAAAAAAAGCAAAGCAATCCACTTTAACGACCCCCGGGTCTTTTGTGGTCTCTGTTGCAAGTTTCTGCTCATTTCTAGGCGTTCGAAGGTTAAGTGTGGTGAGTCACTCAAAACCTCTTTTACGCAAATGGACCGACGTTTTACTTCCCCATCCGATAGAAGGCCAGGAGGATAAGGCGGGAATCGAACCCGCACCCCATAGCCACTTAGGGATCGGCAGCTGAAGCCTCTAACCACTGCGCCATGAGACCCTCAAACCCTGGTCAAACCCATCAGGCTTGAAAGGGTCAAAGCAAAATTGTTGAACATTGCTTTGTTTAACCTTCTTGAGATTCTCAACTAATTTTAATTTTTTGAAATTTTTGAAATTAAATATGTCTTTATTGAACTTTCTTATAATAATTACATTTGATTTACATTCTAAGTGGTATGGCTAAATGCTCTTCATCTTTGTTGTATTTTTCGTTTTATTATTAACTGTTCAGATTCATTTATTTACTTCAAATTGTTTTACATTATTGTATTGAATCGAATACATTTGGGTAAAAAAGAAAAAAAACACTTTTACAACTAATCCTAACTTAAAACTAAAAAAAAAAAAATTCATTGAAATATTCAAAATCACTAGAACGAGTAAACTACGAACTGTATTTTAAGATGAATGCTCCAAGAGTTCTTACTTGTTCCTGACGAGTTTTGCAACCACGCAGTGTTGTTGTCATCTCGATGAAAATGTTCAAAAGTTCTTGTGGCGAAAACAGGTCACTACTACCTTCACCCGTTGATGCTGATTGGTTTTCCCTCGGTTGCTGACTGAAGCCTGGAGGTGCTGTATTCTCTGCAACTTTTTGCCGCTGATTCAACGGCAATGGCTGCAGATTTGGAACCACTCGAACAGATCCCGCTCCAGGTGACGACAAAGCAGGAAAATCCACGTCCGTGAATGCTGGTGGTGTTTTGCGACGATTTGGTTGGTGCCTCGTCGTCGCTTGCTGCCGAATTTTTACAAACTCAGCACGTTTTGGGCAGCTTCGATTCTTGGTAGAATGGTCGCCGCCGCAATTGAAGCATTTCGCTTCGATGTTCTCGTTGATTGATTCGCAAGCTTGTGTTTTGTGCTCACCTCCGCAGGTTGCACAACGACTCTTGATGAAACAGTTCCTTCCACCATGTCCAAACTGCAAGCAGTTCGAACACTGTGTCACGTCACGGTGCACTGGACGATAACGTTCCCATGTCACGATGATGTTGAAAATTGCCCGAACTGCTTTCAGCTCAGACGGCGTTGTCGATCCTTTCTCGAGATGTACCAGGTACAGTTGATCACGATACTTGATGTCCTTGTTGTGTCTCGTTATCTTGAAGACTTCGATCACGTTCAACTTAAGAGTTTTGAGCTCTTCTTTCAGCACACTCACATCCATGTCGTACAGGCCTCGGAGGACCTGTTTCATCGGGCGTTTACCTGGATCGTCATGGCTGTAGTATTCAATCTTTGTGTTGTTCAAGAAGTCCCGAACGTAGTTGTAATCCTTTCTGGTAGGTAGCAGAATTTTGAGTCCATCAGCACACAAGCGAATGGAAGCTCGTAAAGCACCAGATTTGATAAACCCGGTCAGCCACTTTCGCACCGAATCCGATGACGATGTTTTTACAAAAATGGGTGGCAACTTTTCCCGTCGTTCAAATTCTTCCTTCTCGCTCACGTCCACAGGGAGGGTAGCGAACTGGTTTCCAGACGAATTTTGAGCGTCCTTGCCCAAACTGCCTGGCTTTGCAGGTAGCGCTTCGGCATTCTTTAGCTTCTTCAAATCTGCCGATCCTGCTGGTGAGGACCGCCTCTTTTTCTTGCCGTGAGGCATTTTTTGCACTTCTTAGCACTTTTTAGTGTGTGAGGGACGCACGTCTGACTCGCTTCTCTGCAGATCGCAGACTCCCTAATTTTAATTTTTTTCCACAGTCCTGAAGAAAAGATCTCCACTAACGGAAATTCACGCGTCTTTCTCATACACGGGTGAAAGAAATCCGTTAAATGGATTCTAAATTAAATTAATTACCGTCAAGATTGCACACTCCCTGGAAACAAACCATTGAAGGAAAGTGGTGGCGGCGACGTAAAAAAGTGCTCTTCCTAACAGTCGACTTGTCGATTAGTTTGTTGGCAAACTGTAAAATAAAAGCAAGGCAGAGAGTTGGAAGGGGGTTGGGCAATAAATAAATTGAGCCTGTTTACAAATAGGAAGTGCCATTTATTAACGAGACAATTGGCTCTATTTAAATGAGATTGGTTTTATTTCTTCTCGTTTTTGTTGAAATTGAACGGGATGATGTGGTGTGAAAAGGTTCATAAGTTTAGAATAAAGTTTAAAAATGTCTTTCTTAATTTACTTTTTAAGAGTTTTAGGCCTTTTTAAAAAGCTACTCAAGGAAAAAGCATCCAAAAAGAAGAGGCGTTTTTCGCCGAAGAAACAATCGTGCCCCATTTATTGCACGAGCATTTATTTATATTCTTCTCGACAGAACGAAACGAGACGAGGCCTACAACTGTTTATGACACAAAGGACATTCCTTATGCGAACGGTCTTTTTCATGCCGTGGTGGATTTATGAGCTTTATGCTTTGTGTAAATGGTTCACGGATTACTTTGGAAGCTCGTTAATCTCTGCACTGCACTGCTCGCCAAATTATCGGACAAACCGAGTGCGCGGCGGGTTTATGAAAATGAGTGGGTAATTAGGGGAGGATTAAGATTGGGTTTTATTGTTTTGAATTAATCACGATGTGGTTAAAAAGTAGCGAGTAATGTCTCAGTCTAATATGTCTCACTTTGTCTCAGTCTAATATGTCGGCTAGTCTGTCAGTTTTGTATCAGCTTTGTTACATTTCTAAACAGTCTTGTCCCATTCTTGTCTCATTATTACCTCAGCCTTGTCTCTGTTTTAGTCTCAGTTTGGTCCCAAATTTATTCCATTCTTGTCCCAATCTCATCTCAGTCTCGCTTAATGGATTTATCAATCCTGTCTCATTCTTTTCTCACTCTTGTCTCAGACTTATTTCTGTCTCGTTCAACAGTTTTGTCTCTGTCTTATTTCATTTCTTTATTGGTCTTGTCCCATTTTTATCGCAATCTTGTCTGATTCTTAACTTTGTCTTGTCTCAAACTATTTCAGTTTTGTATCAGTCTTATCTTATTCTTGTTTCAGTCTTGTCCCAATATTGTCTAATTCTTACATCAACCGTATCTCAGTCTTAGTCTCAGTTTTGTCCCAATTATATTCGTTCTTGTTTCAGTCTTGTCCCAATCTCCTGCCAGTCTTGTTTCATACCTTTATCAGTCTTGTCACAGTCTTGCCTCATTCTTATTTCAGGCTTGTCTCAGTCTTATCTTAGTTTGTCTCAATTTTATCTCTTTATTGTCTCAGTTTCATCTGAGTTTTATCCTAATCACATTCTAGTCTTGTTAAATGCCTTTATCATTCTTGTCTCATTCTTATCTTAGTCTTGTCTCATTTTTCTTTATGTCTCGTTCATCAGTCTTGTTATTACAGTTTGTCTCAACCATGTTTCATTTCTCTCATAGTCATGTCCTATTTTTATCCCAATCTTGTCTCATTCTTATCTCAGTCTTGTCTCATAATGTCTCAGTTTGGTTTCAGTCTTGTTCTATTCTTGTCTCAGTCAACATTTTTTTTTTAATTTTGACGTGGACAACTCTTTACTTTGTAAAACAAGTTGCTCGTGATGCCATACTTTGTCTAATAATAACTTCCCTCTCGAAAGCTGACACAAAAAGATACGCCAAATCGGGCACGAAATAAAGCAATCATTTTCTCTAATCAACTAAATCGCAGAAAATTCAGAGCCTTTCACACCGTGAAAAACGGTCCGCTACCATTAAATCCCCTCCCGAAAGCCCAGACTCAGAAGGGGCGTCGAAGGTCATGATTTTCGTTCGCCAACCCCTTTCTTCCCTGTCCCGCCGGGACGCCAGCCCCGGTTATTATTGCAGTAAGTATTATGGAAATTTTCACGGTTCGCAATTACGGCTTCATCTTCCGTGCCATAAACAACCGCGCACGGAAATTGGAATGTTTACCTTCGCAATCAGGCCCGCGTGCGGAGCTTTACTATTAAAGCTTCGCGCTAAATCGCACGCGCGAGATGTCGGGGGTGGCAGCGGCAGCACTTGAAACTCTCTTTCCTGGATTATTTTCAAAGCCAGCGCGAGATCAGCTCTCCTTGAGGTGAGGTGAAAATATAAAGGCAGTAAATCGAGCTTACCTGTAAATAAATCAGAGAAAAGAGCAGAGAAAGAAGTTATTAGCAAACAAAAATACAAACAGTCCAATCGCGGGGGATTCGCTGATGAGACAGGGTTCAAGTCATGGATTGATATTGAAATCATTCGAAAAAAATAAGAAAAATATGAATCCAGGACACATTGTCTAAAATTGTCTCGTCTTAACCCTCTACAACCCAACCCCGCCTTTAGACGGGCTTCGGTTTAAAAAATCGCCAAAAATCCATTTTTCAACCATTTTTTGATCTTTAAAAAGCATTGGAAAGAAGAACACTCAAAAATTTTAAAAAAAATTATGGGTTAGAAGTTTTACTTGTTTTATGTGACTTTGCCAATGTTTTTAAAATGTTATTTTTTTAGAGGTCAACTTTGGCTGTGATTTTTACTAAAAAATTTAATATTTTAAGTAAATAGAAGTATGCAGTAATTTTTCTAGTGCCCCAGACTATGCCTCTACGCATTTATTTACATTTTAAATGATAATGGTACCATTTTATAGCAGAAAATGTGAAAAAACATGCAAAAAATTGAAAAAGTTACTGTAAAAACATGAAAAAATTAGATAGGCAAAATGTAATGATAAGACGTGGTATAGTAGGCCAAATACTACCAAAAACAAACATTAACTAAGCAAGATAAATAAAGATTAAAATACTAAAAATGAAATAACAAAAACATAAAACAAGAGAAGTAAAGTTTTTCGTAGAACAAAAGTTGCTCAAAATGACCTCCTGAACACGGGAAAAATAAAATTTTCGAAAAAATATTGGGCAGTAGATGGTTAATTCTTGTTTCTAATCTGGTTTAAAATAGACTCGTCTTGCATGATTTTGTCTCATCTCGCCTAATATTATCTGATTTTTTTTTCTTTTGTCTCGCCATGTCTCATCTTTTGTTTCATCTTGTCTCATCTTGATTCATCTTATCTAAATTTGTCTCATTTATTTTACTTGCATCATCTTGTTTCATTTTGTCATATCTTGTCTCATCTTATCTCGTATTGTATCATCTTGTCTCATCTTGTTTCATCTTGTTTCATATTTTTTTCATTTTGTCTGGCCATGTCTCATCTTTTGTTTTATCTTGTCTCATTTTGTCTAATTTTGTTACATTTTGTCTCATTTCTTTCATCTTATATCATCATGTCTCATCTTGTCTCATCTTGGATCATCTTTTCTCATCTAGTCTCGTCTTTTCTCATTTTGTCTAATTTTGTCTAATTTCATCTCATCATGACTAATCTTGTCTAATCTTGTCTCATCTTGTCTAATCTTGTTACATCTTGTCTCATCTTGTCAAATCGTGTCTCATCTTGTCTCATCTTGTCTTATTTCTTTCACCTTGTATCATCAAGTCTCATCTTGTCTCATATTGTCTCATCTTGTCTCATCTTGTCTCATCTTGTCTCATCTTGTCTCATATTGTCTCATCTTGTCTCATCTTGTCTCATTTAGTCTCATCTTGTTTCATCTTGACTCATCTTGTTTCATCTTGTCTCATCTTGTTTGATCTTGACTCGTTTTATTTCATCTTGTCTCATCTTGTCTCATATCTCAACGTTTGTTTTATCTTGTCTCATTTTGTCTAATTTTGTTACATTTTGTCTCATTTCTTTAATCTAATATCATCATGTCTCATCTTGTCTCATCTTGTATCATCTTGTATCATCTTTTCTCATCTTGTCTCGTCTTTTCTCATTTTGACTAATTTTGTCTAATTTCATCTCATCATGTCTCATTTTGTCTCATTTTGTATCATCTTTGCTCTTCTTGTCATTTTTTCTAATTTTGTCTAATTTCATCTCATCTTGTCTAATTTTGTCTCATCAAGTCTCATCTTGTCGCATCTTGTCTCATGTTATCTCATCTTGTCTCATCTTGCCTCATTTTGTTTCATCTTGTCTCATTCTGTCTCATCTTGTCTCATCTTGTATCATCTTTTCTCATCTTGTATCATCTTGTCTCATCTTGTCTCATCTTGTCTCATCTTGTCTCATCTTGTCTCATCTTGTCTCATCTTATCTAATCTTGTCTCATCTTGTCTCATCATGTCTCATCTTGTCGCATCTTGTCTCAGGTTGTCTCATCTTGCCTCATTTTGTTTAATCTTTCCTCATCATGTCGCATCTTGTCTCATCTTGTCTCATTTTGTCTCAACTTGTCTCATCTTGTCTCATCTTGCCTCATCTTGTCTCATCTTGTCTCATTTTGCCTTATTTTTCCAATTTTGTCACATTTCGTCTCATTTTGTCTAATTTTTTCTCATTTTGTCTAATTTCACCTAATTTTGACTTATCCTTTTTGTTATGTTGCCTCATCTTGTCTCATCTCGTTCATCGGTTTAACGGTGCACATCAGCCAGAGCTTTTGCACCAAGATTTTTGTTACAGATATTTTAGTATTTTCATAACTACAGGAACTACCGATTTAATTTTCCATTCATCCCCTGAAATGCTGTCTACAAAGCGAATTACAGCTAAATTTTCCTATTTTTACAATCAGATTGTTGCAGGATTGGGTCCGTAAGTTTGACAATTTTGGAATAAGAACACAACAACTTCCTTCGTTGCTGTGCACCCTTAATCTCATATTTCTAATAAAATCTAATCTAGTCTCCTCTTGACAGTACTTTTTGAAAAGTCTTCACTTCACCCCTGCAAGTCCTTCAGCGCACACCTCAACGCAGATTTCAAGCTCTACTTTGTAGCAAAAGTACAAACTCCAGTGTCTTTATCGCGCGCACTTAATGCCACCAACGCCAAGCGCAACACAAAGTCCACACTTCCCCAATCATTGTGCCCCGCTGCAATTAGCGATAAATTTATTTAGCTTTTCACGCCCATAACTCAAAATTTACGACATAATAACAGCAGTACCTAACCGCCAAGTTCGAGTGTTTTACACCGCAGGCACTAGATTATATTGCCACCAGCTTTAGCCTGCGGAATTTGTGTAGCCGAGTGACAACAAAACTATTGCCATTCCACGACCTGTGGATTCGGCGGCGCGAATTGAACAGCCAATAAATTGTCAAACAAAATGTTATGAATTTGGTGTGTCCAAATGGTTCACTTTGTCTCACCTGAGTTTAATCTTAGCTTTGTTTTGTCTCGATGGTTTAATTTCAAATTTATTTCAGTCATGTCTTGTCACTTGTCTCAAACAATCGGTCAGTTTTAGTTTCGGGCTGTCTCAGTGTTGTCTCAGCTCCAATCTTGTCCCATTCTTCTTTTTTTTGTCTTGTCTCAACCTTGTTCAGTTTTGATCTAACTTTGTTTTTTTCTGAGTCTTTCGGCGTTGGCTTGATTCAATATTGTATCAAATATCAAATTGTCTTAGTCGTGTCTCAGTATTGTCTTACTCTTTTCTGTCTTTTCTCAGCTTTGTGGCCGTCTTATCTCAACTTGTCTCAAACTTGTCTCATTTTGGTAGTCACCATCAGTCTGCCATAGTGCTGTATCAGCAATGTCTTATTTTTTTCTTTTTCCTCTCTCAATCTTGTCTTAAATCCAGAATTGTATCATTCTTATGTTCCTTAATTTATGATTTGGGTGTGTCCAAATGGTTCAGTTTGTCTCACCAGAGTTTAATCTTGTCTCAGTTTTGTTATATTTTTTTATTTTTTTTCAGTCTAGTCGTGCCACTTGTCTCAATCAACTAGTCAATTTCTGTTTCGGTCTGTCTCAGTATTGTCTCTCAGCTATGTCCCAATCCTTGTCTCAATCTTTCCTTTGTCCCAAACTTTGAGTCATTTGTGTTTTTGAAATGTCTCAATATTGTTTCAAATTTAAAATTTTCTTAGTCGTGTCTCAGTATTGTCTCACTTTTTTTTCTGTCTGTCTTTGTCTTGTCTCAATCTTGAAGCTCAAAAAAACTTGAAGCTTATTTTGAAAATGTTGTCCCATCACTGACCCGGGCCCTTTTTTTTCGCTGACTCGTCCTCCGGGTTCGTAGATTCAAATTTCTGCTGCTCGATTGTTCGCAAGGGCATAAATTGACAAAGTTGGACTGCTTGCTCGATGTCAGCGCGTTGCGACCAAGTCAACAGAAAGATGATTGTCAATTGAAAAGCCATATAAGCAAATTGTAACAGCCACTTAAGGGCGCAGCAATGGGGAAATAAAATATACGATTGTTTACCGCTGTTGTGAGCTTCAAGACATCGCCGAGCAGTCTGCTACGGCGAGTTCATGAATTTTCCTCTTCTATGACGATGTTGGTTTTTTTTCAGGGACACTTTTTACTATTTTCAATTGATTAAGAAGGAGGCATTCCCATCACATTTCCATCCTTTGGCTTAATTTATTTTGATTTACGACCTTCCCCGGAACGCTCCAGAGCAACCGCTTTCGGTGGGAGAATATTCTTGGTCATGAATCTCTGCAGCAGCATCCGCCGGGCGGTGCAATAAATGATTTCAATTAGACGAAGAACCGCTGGCATAAATCAAAGCTGAGCGAGAGAGTCTTGCTATTTAAAGAATTTATTAAATTGACGAGCGGCGAAAAAAAACAAGCTTGCTGATATCGAGAAGAACGTTCTACACGGGCAGAGAGATATCATGAGGAATCGTTTGTTTTTGTGAGCCAAAGTGAGAACAAACAAGCTTTTCAGGAATGGGAATTTCCTTGGAGGGGACGAGGCAGTTGTGCCAGATCACACATTTCTACGCAGTTCTTCTAAATCAAATAATTCATCAAAATGATCTAAAGTTTTAGACGATTAAAAGATCGGCGATAATTTCATCATCCAGCGAAAACGACATTTCTTATTGTCTTGTTGTCTTGTTGTCTTGTTATCTTGTTGTCTTGTTGTCTTGTTGTCTTGTTGTCTTGTTGTCTTGTTGTCTTGTTGTATTGTTGTCTTGCTGACTTGTTGTCTTGTTGTCTTGTTGTCTTGTTGTCTTGTTGTCTTGTTGTCTTGTTGTCTTGTTGTCTTGTTGTCTTGTTGTCTTGTTGTCTTGTTGTCTTGTTGTCTTGTTGTCTTGTTGTCCTGTTGTCTTGTTGTCTTGTTGTCTTGTTGTCTTGTTGTCTTGTTGTCTTGTTGTCTTGTTGTCTTGTTGTCTTGTTGTCTTGTTGTCTTGTTGTCTTGTTGTCTTGTTGTCTTGTTGTCTTGTTGTCTTGTTGTCTTGTTGTCTTGTTGTCTTGTTGTCTTGTTGTCTTGTTGTCTTGTTGTCTTGTTGTCTTGTTGTCTTGTTTCTTGTTTCGTTTTCGTTTTGTAAAAAAAGTAATTTTATTATTTTAGTAAAAAATCTTAGCAAAATTGGCCACACTTTTCCTATGGCTTCTGCAAAGAATACCTCGCTTCGAAACCGTTCATCAGCTCCAGCTTGGTGCGTACTCGCGAAACAAGTTTCCCCTTTCGCGCCACCGTAGAGAGACCTTGTCCAGCAGAACCAGAATTGCTTCGCACACACACACAACTCTCCGCGTCACGATGATATAATTAAATTGTAATAAAAGTAAATTTTTCACACAATTGGAAAACCGTAAGGCCAGACCAGCTCTTCATAACCGGGTCCCCCGGCTGGACAAAAGGCCGATTCCGTTGCAGGCCCGCGACCGTCGTCGTCGTGGACAAATGGCGAAAACTGTTCTTTTGATTACACCTGATTCCGGAGAAGCAAAAGAAGCTTAGCTCGACCCAAACAAACGGTCACAGACGTGACTTCCGTGGGGGTCAGACCCGGCCCCGTTGGTGTACGGAGAAAATGGGGTGACACAGTTTTTGCTCGTTGGAATTCGCTGGAAGAGCTGATAAGCTGTTCTGTAATTGACACTTCCGATTCTTGTTACGCGTTACGTGTGTCGGTTGGAGGTTTCGTCAAGTTCAAGAATAGCCACGAATGACTTCGGTGAGTGGTGATCGATCAATCAATTTGGCATCGGAGAGTCACTATCGCTATGTTTGAACTCGCTGATCATATTCTGAACAATTTGGAATCAATTATTCAGTGAAAGTGTCTCAAAAATGACATCATCCGATGCAAAACTCAACTGCATCGCCGTCAAAACAAAATCAACCCAAATTTACCTCCCTTTTAAAATTGATCAACAATGGGCTGATGGATGACCTGCTGAATGTCAGTTCACGTGCCCAGACATGACCCACGAGTCCCTCGTTTGTCACACCCCTCAGCCGGAACTTGGATGTCAACCTCTCTCTTGTGGTTGAAAACGAAATCGAAATCAGCTACTGGAGGAGTGGGAATGAGCTGTTCTGGTGTGTTGTTTTGATTGTGAAGAAGTGAAATTCGCGAACCGTGAATCAGGGTGACTTTGGAAGCTTGAATGGGCAAATCTCGATACAAAATGTTTGATTTTTTTAGTTTTCTTGGTATTTATACAGCTGGATTTAAAAAAAAAACCTGAATTCAACCTGACTAACATTTTCAACATTTTTTTTAATTTTATTTCTAGAGTATAATTTGCTAAAAAGAGTAAAAATTCCATGAGCCAATCTGATTTGTTCGGCTAAAGTAGTATTGTTTAACAATTATTTAGTAAGAATTCCGTACACGATTATCCGAAACCTTTACTTTACTTTACGAAGGTTGAAATCTTAAGAACTAAGGATTGAAATATTGTTTTTTTATTACTTGCAAATCATTGAAATATTTAATATTTCTTCAGACATACAGTATTCAAACGATAAGTTTTTTGATAACTGTTGTACGGACAAACTGTTACATTGTAGAGCACTGGCTAACAAAGAACTGCAATGTTTCCTGTTTGGCGCAGATAAGCTCTCAGTTTTTTTATGTTTTACTCCCACGATCAAAAATAAAAACCACGCCATATGGTATGAAGTTTATCAATTTTATACACTTTCAACCCTCTACATTTCAACGCCAGTTTCTTAATGAAGTTATCTAAAACACAATAAATTTGTTTACCAATTTTAAAATTATATTACAGTCGACTCTCTAATTGTCAATATCCAAGGGACCGTCGAGGAAGAGAATCATCAGTTTACAGAACGATGCAAAATGAAGACTTGAGGAAGAGATCCTTCAAGCAACACAGCAAAAAATCCGATGGTAAAATCGCATGCAAAAGCATGCACATCACCTTCGTCAAAATAAACACTTAATATTACACACTGCATGTACATTTTTTGCAAATACAAAAAAAAAAGTTGCAACCGACGGGAATCAAACCCAGCACCAATAGTAAGGACTGGCGCCTTAGCCCACTCGGCCATCAGACCGATGAAAAGCTGTAAGGAGAAACGCATATATGAGTTTGACATTTCGGTCAAGTAGGTTTCTCATACTGATGGGCTACATATTTTAGGGTGTAAAATCACATAAAATTGCATAAAATAATGCAATATTTATTTTACACCCAGGCCTTTGACACGTAGCTGGATTACTACTTTTTTAGCTGTGAAGGGAAAATATCGAGGAATGAAGATAATTGAAGTATGCAGATTGAAGGGACTGAAGAATTCATCGATAGATGGAGAATTATCAATATCGAGAAGATCGACAGCCAGAGAGTCGACTGTATAATGTGATTTTTTGTATTTTTGAATCTGGCAGAACCTTTTCAGGTCCCTACCGTAGTCCCAAAGAAGACATTTTGCATCATCAGTTTGTCCAAATAGTTATCCTTTAAATTTGACTGCTTTTCATATACAAAACGGAACGTAAAAATTTAAAACTCAGTATTTATCTTCTAAATGATTTTTTTTATCGATTTGATGCCTTTGGCAAAAAAATGCATAAAAACTCATTTTCAACATTTTTTTTTGTTTTTGGGGACATTCAAACACAACGTTTATTTTGATTTAGTTTTATTTAAATCACCGTTATCAAGTTAAAGCAATTTTAATTAAAAGTCACAGTATTTTTTTTTTCTAAGAATTCTGTAAATGTTTGCAGAAAAACAGGTAAATCAATATTTTCTCATTGTTGCCCTCGTTTTTTACCACCAAATATATCGGGAACTTATGATCCGATTTTCAATTTTACAAAAGAAAATGCTGTGAAATTTTCTGCTCTCTCTTTTAACACATATTTTGGAATTTTATAATCAAGAATAACTTACTGGAAGGGATAAAATAGTAGTTTATGCAACAAGTTGTAAAAAGAGGATTTTTCAGCACGAGTCGTACATTTATCCAACGAGGTTTACCGAGTTGGCTAAATACGAAGAGTGCTGAAAAAATCAAGTTTTGCAACGAGTTCCATACAACATTTTTTGCAATTCAAAAAAAACACACACTGAGTGAAATTTTATGTCAAATTTTCATGTATTTTGTCAATAAATCGTTTAAATCAAAAAATTTTTGAAAAGTGTTACTTTTCGAAACAAGTGCTGAATAGTTTAACTTTTCAGCACCCATTTGAGTGCTGGAAAGTAGAACTTTTCAGCATTTATTTTGAAAAGTGTTGTCATGCGATTCTGTTATTTTTGGTACATAAAAGTAGGCTATTTCGTCGTTCAAGAATGACAGGAAAAGTAAATAGTTTCACGACGGAATTGCAAAAAAAATATTATCAATGTAGAAAAATACTTTTCAAATTTTTTTCAGTCGATTACACGTCTATTTCTTTTAAAAATTTGGATATTTTTTGATAAAAAATGTTATTGCCCCCTAATTGTTCGAACCGATTTTGGAGGGAGGAAACATAAACTTAAAACAATATTTGCAACGACCATTCATTGAAAAATGAAGTAAAAGACAGAAAAAAATATGGTTGTATTCATCAGAGAATGGGAATATGACCTCTTTTATGATGTAATTTTACCTCAATTTAGACTGAAAAAAAAATACATTAGGGTAGGGTTGTCATCAATGAGACACTTTTGGTTTTCAACTTTCAGCGATTTTTGTAATTTTTTCATCAGTATGGTTTAATGAGCTTTTTGTTGCATTTTCTTTCTATTAATGTGTTCTAACATTGACCATAATATGAGATCGATCCGACATCTACAGCCAGAGTTATTCAGCTGTCTCATTGTAGACGCACTTGGCAGGAACAATGAGACAGCTGGGGAACAATGAGACACTCTACGAAAATCAATATTTTTCTAGTAAAACATCATGTTTTTGTATTTTTCCATTGCAGGTGACATGCCTTGAACATTTTAGAGCGATTTTGCCAACATGAAACTTTAATTAAAAAAAGTTATACTAAAAAATATTTAAATTTTGTAAAATCCATATATTAATACCAAATAACTTAGTATTTTTGGTTAAATGAAGTTAAAACTCTATAAATATGCCAAAAATCACTTTTAATTCATGTTTTGAAAGATTTCCATCGATTTTGAAAAGTTTATTGAAGAAAAATCAAAGTGTCTCATTGTTACCCATGAGCTGAAATGAGTGGGGAACAATGAGACAGCCCTGGATTCTGGGAATATTCTAAATTTTGGCCAAATCTAATGAAAGGACATTGTAGTTCAACTTAATCCCTATAGAACGTCGAAAGAAATTTGAAGAAATATTAGTTTTGGTGTAAATGGCAGCCTACGAGCGAAAAAGTATTTTTTGTCCATAATTTACTTTTACACCCCATAATCAAACATTTATGAATTACTTTTCAAGGGAGCGTCCTTAACCAAAGCCACTAATATGGCAGACGTGTATCCAGTAGACACACCTTTCCCCCAAATATGAGCCTGATTGGTTGAAACTACGACTTGTGAGAGCCATTTTATCATTGTTACCCGTTTCTCATTGATGACTACTCTACCCTACACCAGAAAAGTGGTAAAATTACACATTTCCAGAGGTAAAATTACACCTTTTTTCTGACATAAAAGATGTACCCCTTCCCAGATGTAATATTACCATGATTTTTTTTTCTGTGTAGATAAAATTACTTTTGAAAGAGGTAATATTTTACCAATTAAATTTTCAACCTTCCAAAATTTTACTTTTTATTTCTGTAAATATTTTTAATATGTTTAATAGTGTATTTTTGGAAATCAATGAAAAGTGACAACAGTGATATTGAAAACCAGCAAAAAAAAACTATGCCGAAGACACCAAATCGATCAAAAAAATCCTTCAAAAGATACAGATTTTTAAATTTTCTCATATCATTTATGAAAGGAAAAAAAATTTATAAATATTCAGAAAGCTGCCAAATTTGAAGGGAAAATAATATGTACAAACTTATGATGCATACGAAAGGCATCCGACAATTTTCATCAGATTAGAATAAAATCATTGTTACCCGAGCATGGGTAAATAACAAGGGAAATGCGTAATAATACCTTTCTCTGGTATCAATACCAAATTTTGGTATTCCTGGACCCTTTAAAATTTGTCTTAAGGATTATGCAAGAGCAAAATGCGGTATCATACCAATTTAAGGTATTGTTTTGATATTGCAAAATTGCAGAATTTGTCAATGATCGAACACCACATTTTGGTATTCTTTTGGTATTACAGTATTTTATCAAATTCCTCTGCAACTATGGGAAAATTTTGACCAATTTTGGCAAAATAATTAATTTTGTGCTATAATAATGTCTCAAAGCGAATGCTTTCATTCAAAACCGAAAATTCCAAACTTGATTTTAAACATTTTTGATATACCCCCTATAGAAATGACTTGAAATTGTGGAAAATTTTCTAAGTCAGGATGGCACATTTTGGTATTATTTTGGTATTTAAGTGTTTTATCAAATTCCTCTGAAACTATGGGAAAATTTTGACCAATTTTGATAAAATAATTAATTTCGCGCTAAAATGATGTCTCAAAGCGAATGCTTTCATTCAAAACCGGAAATTTCAAACTTGATTTTAAACATTTTTGATATACCCCCTACAGAAATGACTTGAAATTGTGGAAAATTTTCTAAGTCAGGATGGCACATTTTGGTATTATTTGAATATTGAAAGGTTTCATCAATTTTCTCTGAAACTATGGGAAATATGTTAAAAAAAATTTACGAGTTAATTAATTTTGCGCTAAAATGACTTGAAACCCAAAAATGTTAAAGATGATTTTAAAAATTAGTGTGATATACCCACTAATATTTTTTTCAAAAACGTTGAAATATCTCTTAGTCGGGATAACCAAATACTTTGAAAAACGAGTCAATCGACAGATTAATGAATTTTGGTGAATTTCAATTCAGTTTCATTTTAATAATACTTATTTTTCAATCTTGTTATTTTTCAGAAGCTTCAAGAACTTCAAGCACAGGCCGTTCATCAATGACAAATGCATTCGGTGTGGTGAAGAATATCACTAATAACAACATGGAATCATCAGGTGAGTAGATTTGGCTGTTGCATATGAATAATTTCCGTTTTTTCACTAACTGCAACTGCTGCACTAAAAATGGTATGAAAATACCAAATTTTGGTATTACTTGTGCAAATATCAGCGACCAAAATGTGCTCTTGGTTGCCCAGTAATAGATGGTAAAATACCATGAAATCATACCAAAATCATGTATGTGAAAGACCACAGAAATACCAAAATATGATTTTCCAAGGGCGCGGGAATACCTAAAAATAAAACCATGGCAATACCAAGTTTTGGTATTCAAGCAATGTTCAAAAATCCAGAAGACCTCAACTTGGTATTGCAATGGTTTTATTTTGAGGTATTATTTTACCCTTGGAATAACATGGTTTGGTATTGTTGTGCCCTTCCACATACAAGATTTTGGTATGATTTCATGGTATTTTACCATCTATTACTGGGCAACCAAGGGCACATTTTGGTCGCTGTTATTTGCCCAAGTAATACCAAAATATGGTATTCCCGTGTTATTTACCCCTGCTCGGGTAGCAGAACTAAAGTACTCCTTTGAGATAATTTTGAAATCAGTAAAACAAATAGAGAATTAGGCTGATGAGGGTTAAGATTGATGTTTTTTTGCTCATATAAAAGGCAAATTCTCAAAACAAGAACACAGTTTCCAAACGTCGGTCGCGGACATCATCTAGTGACAATGGCTTCAGTTAATAAGCTTTTGTTAAGTTTACTAGTAGTATTATTAGGAACATCAGTGTTATGTATCGAAGAGTTAGCGGAAACCATTGACGATCCTCCAAAAGCATCTTTTGGGCTTGAGCTGATGGAAGAGAAAATGGATAACTTGCAGTTTAGGTAAGTTTTATTGCGATATTAAATCAAAAGTCACTTTTTATTCTTCAAAAAAATCTAGCTTTATGGAACTCTTTGTGCACGTCAAGGAGTTGGGTGAACTCTTTACCAACAATCAACGCACGATCGAGCAAAACCAGCTGGAGACTAATCATTTGATGAACGTCTTAGAAGATAGACTTGCTGCAAATGTTTCGCTTATCACAAGCTATTCCAAGTAGGTATTTGATTTTTTATTTCAGAATCCTGGCTAATGTTAGTGAAACCTCTAGAAAAATTTTAGATTACCAAACCATTTGTGCCAACCACGATGAAATCAGAAAAGAGCTATCAGCAATGAAGTCACATCCCCGAGGTCGTCTCACCGCTAAAACCAAAAGTGCTCCCACTATAAAATCATGCCAAGAAGCAAACTCGCCGACATCGGGAATTTTCAATATGGCAGGAATAAATGGTGGAGACTCTTTCGATGTTTTTTGTGAACTGGAAAGTTTCGACGGTGGTTGGCTTGTGTTTCAGCAGAGATACAACGGTTCTGTGGATTTTTACAGAAATTGGATGGCGTACCGAAATGGGTTTGGAGACGTCGGCGGAGAGTTTTGGCTGGGTTTGGAAAAGATCTACCAGCTCACCAAGGAGGGCACGTGGGAGTTGATTGTGGAGCTGAGAGATTTTCATGATAACTACAAATACGCTCGGTATTCGGAGTTTGCTTTGGGCAATGAACGTGAAAAATATGCTCTATCAGAACTGGGGACGTACTCCGGTACCGCTGGAGATTACTTGAAATATCACAAGGGTATGAAATTTTCAACATTTGATAACGAAAATGACGTTGATGACAGCAAAAATTGTGCAGAAGAATTTCACGGAGCCTGGTGGTTCTCAAATTGTTATTATACGTGAGAAAAGTTAACAGTTATTGAAAGTTACGGTTTAAATAATCTTATTTTGCAGGCATCTCAATGGTCAACACTCGGACTCAGATGACACAACAGCTATTAAATGGCCAAATTCAAAATCAGGGTTGAAGTTTACTAGAATGATGATTCGAAAAGTTTGAAATTCGTTGACGAATGCAAAATAATGCTTTGAAGTTCATTTGAAAATATCAGAATTTATTCCACATAAAAACAAATGATGACGAAATACATCAAGTTGCAAAATGATGTTTTTTTTTTCAAAACAAGTCGTATAAAAATACAAAAAGATCTGAAAAAATCAAGATTCAGAACATCAAGATGCTAAAGCTATCAAATGGTATGAAAAAAATGTTTCGTTAAAATATAGTTCAATGATGATTCGTAAAATTTAGAAAATATATTGTTTATGTTTAGTACAGCTTTTTGACAAATCCCAAAGTACCAAAGCAACTCCACTCTAAGGTACCACCAACGAAAAGTAAAAACCCAAACAACACAAACCCTGACATTCATGTAATCATTGACCGCCGAAGCCACCCTTCGCCCTCGCCCTCTGACAGCCAAGATTGATTGCGTTGATTAGATTCCGGACTGTGCGACACAAAATGACGCGACGTGTCGCAAAGTGACACGTCATAAAGATGACAGGTCGCGATCGAAAAAAGGGGCAAACCTTTTCCGGGTTCAATTTGAAAGAAGAGTTTCGGGTAATTTGGGGATGCTTTTGAAAAAAATGGCGGTTATTTCGTAACCAAGTTGATGCTTTGTGCGATGAGACAGTTTTTGAGCTGTTGCGTCTGATTGTGTTCCGATTTGAGCAATTCCTGGCGCGATAATTTTAGCTATTAAGTTGAGATTACGTATGTTGATGGGGCGATAGCTGAGTAGTTATGTGGAACTGGCAAACGATTATAGTCGTTTTTTAGTCTGATCCAATGATGTATTATTTGATTCAGTATGAATTAAATCTATAGACCTCGTAATATCAATACCAAACGACTGTGCGTCCCCATAAATAAAAGCAGAAAACTACCTCTCATTGCGCAATAAAAATTAAATTTACTGCCACTAATTAACTGCACTGTTTTTGCGCAAAAAAAATACTCGCTCCTTCTGCTCCACCCACTGATCTGCGCAGATCCTGAAACAAAACACCCTCGCACCATGAATGAACGCCACCTCGGTAGCTCGGTTTATGTTGTGTGTACACATCGTCCCTACTTGTCGTCCCATTAATCCAAACTTCCTCCCTCCCCCGCCCCCTCAAGAACTCGTCTCGAGATCGTCCGCGATAATCAGCTTGGCCTGGTAGCACCAACCAGGCTCCTCATTCTCTTGTCTCTCCGATGCTGCTGATTGTCATAATAACAATAACAATAACAATAATAGGAGACCCGGTCGCGGTCACCTACTACTAAATGGGCAGTTAATGCAGCCCGATCGCTTTGCCACCTTAAACGGGGCCCGGATTTGGTGACATGACGAGATGGCGATAGGCTGGAAGGATCTCTTTCACTCTGGGGATGGTGCGAACAAGAGTGCATAAAACATTGGAGGGGTTTCTCTGAGAAATCTTGATATTTAAAAATATTCTTCTTTCGAAAAATAAAAGTAAAACAAAATAGTATTAAAAATATTCAAAAAAAATCGCTTCTTCGTGATCGCGCTATCTAGTCGAATGTCGCCTTTTGACGTTCCGAAAAAACACAATTGGGTGCCAAAACGACGAGCGACAAAATAGTACCTTTGTTTCGCAGGGTAGTTTTTTTTAAAGGTTTTTAAACCAAAAACTAATTTTGATAACCGCTACGATTTGGTTACAACTTCATTATTTTTGAATCAATTCTTGCATTAAAAATATCTTCAAACAATTCTTCAAATTGAGAAAATATTTTTTATCCTTTAAGTCCAAAGTTAGATTCGGCTTATATTCAGAAGCTGAAATTAACATCAGCGTAAAAATTGCAAATGTTATTCTCATTTAATTTCTAACATGTTGAATTTCTCTTTTTTCAGATGTTTCTTATTTGGATGAAACTATGCGTTCCTTATGTAAGGTACAGGAAAAAAAATCCATAAATATTTTGTATCAAATTAACAAATTTTGAAAAAAAATTGCAAAATATTGGCAAACAAAAATCACAAAATCATTTTTTTATGCAGAATTCAATATTACGCCTTTTTGAAATGTTAGCCTTGATTTAAAAAATCAAAATGGGTAATTCCAACTCACACAGCAGTTGCCCCGACCCCTCTTCGATTTGCGTGAAACTTTGTCCTAAGAGGTAACTTTTGTCCGTGATTACGAATCCGAGATCCGATTTTTAATATCTCGTGACGGCATCCTGCAAACGGTGATGAGATAGAAATTTGGTGTCAAATGGACTTTAATGTAAAATTGTACGCCCGATTTGATGGCGTACTCAGAATTCAGAAAAAACGTATTTTTCATCGAAAAAAACACTAAAAAAGTTTTAAAAACTCTGCCATTTTCCGTTACTCGACTGTAACAATTTTTGGAACATGTCATTTTATGGGAAATTTAATGTACTTTTCGAATCTACATTGACCCAGAAGGGTCATTTTTTCATTTAGAACAAAATTTTTCATTTTAAAATTTCGTTTTTTTTATAACTTTGCAGGGTTATTTTTTAGAGTGTAACAATGTTCTACAAAGTTGAAGAGCAGACAATTACAAAAAAATTGATGTATAAACAAAAGGGGATTACTTATAAACATCACGAGTTATCGCGATTTACGAAAATAAAAGTTTTGAAAAAGTTGGTCGTCGCCGTTCATTGTCACCCGTGACAGACACGGACGACAAAACAAAGAGAAACGCATAAAATAACTTTTTCAAAACTTTTTTCGTAAAATCGCGATAACTCTTGATGATTATAAGCAAACCCCTTATGTTTACATATCAAATTTTTTTTAATTGTCTGTTCTAATCTTTATAGAACATTATTTAGAACATTTAAAAACACGAAATTTTAAAATGAAAAACTTTGTTCTAAATGAAAAAATTACCCTTCTGGGTAAATGTTGATTCGAAAACTACATTAAATTTCTCATAAAATGACATGTTCCAACATTTTTTACAGTCGAGTAACGGAAAATGAGAGAATTTTTAAAACTTTTCTTTTTCGATGAAATATACGCTTTTTCGGAATTCTGAGTACGCCATCAAATCGAGCGTCTAATTTTACATAAAAGTCCCTTTGACACCAAATTTCTATCTAATCACCGTTTTAGACTGCAAATTATTGAAAAACAGCTCTTTTTCGCATGTTCTAAAATGAAAGGGGTCGTACAGCCCCTCCGTCACGAGATATCAAAAAATGGACCTCGGATTCGTGATCAGGGACAAAAGTTACCCCTTAGGACAAAGTTTCACGCAAATCGAAGAGGGGTCGGGGCAACTGCTGTGTGAGTTGGCGAAGAATCACCCTTAGACAATTTTTTAGCAAATTTTGTGAACCTTTAAAAAAAATCAGAAATTGTCTCTGTTTTTAAAAATCGAAAATTGTCAAATTTTCGCTAAAATCAAACTTTCAGTGGCTATATCTTGAAAACGGGGCTGAAAAATCTGAAAGTACCTTTCGATCGCAAATTCAATGTTACATTTAAAAATTAAGTAACAAAAATATGTATGAAATTTAGATATTTTCCAAAAATCACTATTTTTTCAAAAATCATAATTTTTTAACTATACTTCTCTATTACTCAAAAGTTGAGGGTACTGGTTCCCTAAAACATATAAAAATCTCGAAAAATTTAAAAATACTTATTTTTGGGAAATTGAGTTTTTGTGAAAAATAAGTTGATTAAAAAATCTGTAATTTTTTCCCCCGTGTACCGTAAACATGGGTGACTTTGATATGAATTAATTTTTTTTGAATATTTTCCAATAGGTAAGGTTTTTTTTCAAGATTATTATTTTTAAAACATGTACTGGGGTAGACCACTCAAAGTCCATGCAATATTTTGGATAAAATAGTGTTTTGAAAAATAGTTACGTTAAAAACTCTTAGTTTTAGTTCCGGGGTGACATTGATAGTCATAGTTTTTCTTGTTGAAATCATATTTAAGATGTTCAAACTATACTTGTACGTTAAATGTACCATCACTAAAGTAGCTGATATAGATTTTAAGAAAAAATCAATGTTTATATTTAGTTAACCAAGTTTATAAGCTTTTAGCAAAATACATATAAATTTCAGGTAAAATTGCAAAAAAAAGTCTAAATTTGCCTGAAATTTGTTAAAATTAGTTTTATTTGTAAAATTATCGATTTATATTTCAATTTAAACTGAATTCGAAGCATGAACACAAGTTTTCATATTTTACATGAAATTTGTTTAACTGAAATCGCCTATAAATTTGGAGATTTTTTTTATTGTCTTACAAAAACACTTATTATAAACTATTTACAAACTTATTTAACCTTCTCCAAGTGAAAAATTGTCCAAAGAATCTGAAAATGCATTCCGTTTTTCGATTAAAAATCATGTTCATTGAGAAACTAATGACACTTTGAGAGGCACACTTTTCATAATTTTATGAAAAGATTATGAGAAACTTCAAACACTTCTCTACCACGGTCAGTATGATCCTAAACCATTCCGTACGTATTTTAATTGTACTCTTCATTTTGCGAACCTGTCAAAGTAACCCGGCTATCAAAGTCACGCCGTTTTACGGTACCTATTTTTTTCTGGATATTCCTAAACAATAAATACAATTTTGCCGAAGACACCGAATTGATCAGAAAATTTATTAGCAGTTACAGATTTTCGAATATTTACATACCATTTTTGTATGGACAGCTGCCAAAATTTTATGGAGATAAAGTACCGTAAACTGGGGTGACTTTGATAGCCCGGGGTGACATTGATAGAAATTTGATTTGGCCACTATTTTTGATACATCCAATGTAACAGTCACATTTTTGCATATATGTTCGATAATAAGCTTTCCCTTAATGCTTACATACTCAAAATTCTCAAAAATGTTTAAATATTAATTTGACGGGCATTTGAAAAACCTATCAAAGTCACCCCGGGCTATCAAAGTCACCCCAGTTTACGGTAATTAAAAACCTTGTCGATTAATCATGAACAAAAAGAAGCATAAAAATCAGACTTGTTTTTTTTTATTTCACAGAGGATTCCTCCCTCGGAAGACCTTGCGATGCTGCTGCGTGCAACTTGGCTCGTTTTTTTAGCTGAAGCTCGCCCGCTGTAGGACGCTTCAGGCCACTCGGGCTGGTAGCGCCTTAAATTGTTCTCGCGCGGGGTCTCTCCTCCTGCACCCCCAAAAAACATGGCGACGACGATGTCTTGTTAGCCAATGTCTGGCTACTGCGTTGATTGTTGTCGTCCAAGTCGAAGCGTTGAAGAACATCGTCGTCGCCTCATAGGTCTTGACCACATGGGTCCGCTGCTGCTACTAGTCGGTAGTCGTTACTCACAGTCACAACCCAGGGAGCTTCAGCACCACAAGTGGATACTTGTTCTTCATTAAGGTTAATGAGGGATATAAAAATTCCACGCCAGTAAAAATGTTATTTACCGGATGATTTGCTTTTTCACTTATCCAACTCCGAATCCGACGCTACGCTGAGCTAGGTAGCAGCAGCTGGAGAAAAGTCGTCGTCGTGCGAATTAGCGGTCATAACTATTAGGGGGGCGACGAGATATATGGGAATTTGTGTGGAATTTGACAACAAACTGTCTGCTGTTTCTACAATCCACGAACCGGGGTTTCCTGGAGAGCTGTTACACGCCATCATTCCAAAAGGCCTCCGCGAGGTGTTACACTATGGTGAAATTACATTTCCGGCTTGCGGAATTACCGTTCCTGGTGTTACACAAAGTATTTTTATTCTACTTAGGCCTGCAGAGAAGGGCTGCAAATGCATTAAAAATAAAGACGACCATAAAGTACACACACCGTTTGGCTGTTTAATGCGACGCCCAGGTGTGAGAAAGTTTGAATGCGGATCTTTTTAAGAGCAGAGATCGTTAATTTGTAGCAGTAAATTCAATAATATAGGCTGTTTAGTACTAGTGAGATGCCATTTGCATTGACTTTTGGAAATAAACAATTTGAAATAAAAATATAGAAATACAAAAATACAAAAATACAAAAATACAAAAATACAAAAATACAAAAATACAAAAATACAAAAAAACAAAAATACAAAAATACAAAAATACAAAAATACAAAAATACAAAAATACAAAAATACAAAAATACAAAAATACAAAAATACAAAAATACAAAAATACAAAAATACAAAAATACAAAAATACAAAAATACAAAAATACAAAAATACAAAAATACAAAAATACAAAAATACAAAAATACAAAAATACAAAAATACAAAAATACAAAAATACAAAAATACAAAAATACAAAAATATAAAAATACAAAAATACAAAAATACAAAAATACAAACATACAAAAATACAAAAATACAAAAATACAAAAATACAAAAATACAAAAATACAAAAATACAAAAATACAAAAATACTAAAATACAAAAATACAAAAATACAAAAATACAAAAATACAAAAATACAAAAATACAAAAATACAAAAATACAAAAATACAAAAATACAAAAATACAAAAATACAAAAATACAAAAATACAAAAATACAAAAATACAAAAATACAAAAATACAAAAATACAAAAATACAAAAATACAAAAATACAAAAATACAAAAATACAAAAATACAAAAATACAAAAATACAAAAATACAAAAATACAAAAATACAAAAATACAAAAATACAAAAATACAAAAATACAAAAATACAAAAATACAAAAATACAAAAATACAAAAATACAAAAATACAAAAATACAAAAATACAAAAATACAAAAATACAAAAATACAAAAATACAAAAATACAAAAATACAAAAAAAAATACAAAAATACAAAAATACAAAAATACAAAAATACAAAAATACAAAAATAAAAAAATACAAAAATACAAAAATACAAAAATACAAAAATACAAAAATACAAAAATACAAAAATACAAAAATACAAAAATACAAAAATACAAATACTAAATTTTTACAAAAAATCTAAATTTATGTTTTATGTTTTATGTTTTATGTTTTATGTTTTATGTTTTATGTTTTATGTTTTATGTTTTATGTTTTATGTTTTATGTTTTATGTTTTATGTTTTATGTTTTATGTTTTATGTTTTATGTTTTATGTTTTATGTTTTATGTTTTATGTTTTATGTTTTATGTTTTATGTTTTATGTTTTATGTTTTATGTTTTATGTTTTATGTTTTATGTTTTATGTTTTATGTTTTATGTTTTATGTTTTATGTTTTATGTTTTATGTTTTATGTTTTATGTTTTATGTTTTATGTTTTATGTTTTATGTTTTATGTTTTATGTTTTATGTTTTATGTTTTATGTTTTATGTTTTATGTTTAATGTTTTATGTTTTATGTTTTATGTTTTATGTTTTATGTTTTATGTTTTATGTTTTATGTTTTATGTTTTATGTTTTATGTTTTATGTTTTATGTTTTATGTTTTATGTTTTATGTTTTATGTTTTATGTTTTATGTTTTATGTTTTATGTTTTATGTTTTATGTTTTATGTTTTATGTTTTATGTTTTATGTTTTATGTTTTATGTTTTATGTTTTATGTTTTATGTTTTATGTTTTATGTTTTATGTTTTATGTTTTATGTTTTATGTTTTATGTTTTATGTTTTATGTTTTATGTTTTATGTTTTATGTTTTATGTTTTATGTTTTATGTTTTATGTTTTATGTTTTATGTTTTATGTTTTATGTTTTATGTTTTATGTTTTATGTTTTATGTTTTATGTTTTATGTTTTATGTTTTATGTTTTATGTTTTATGTTTTATGTTTTATGTTTTATGTTTTTAGTTTTTAGTTTTTAGTTTTTAGTTTTTAGTTTTTAGTTTTTAGTTTTTAGTTTTTAGTTTTTAGTTTTTAATTCAAATTCAAATTCGGTTTTATTGGTGAATAATCAGATACAATTAGTTCTTTTGAGGTACAAAACAGAGTTTTGGAGTTCCTTTCAGCTGTGTGTTACATCATAATCCATTTTGGAACAGTTATTGCTTGTAAATAAAGGTGTTGACAAGAGTAAGAAAAATAAAGAAAAAAAACTTACTAAAATGTTTTTAGTTTTTAGTTTTTAGTTTTTAGTTTTTAGTTTTTAGTTTTTAGTTTTTAGTTTTTAGTTTTTAGTTTTTAGTTTTTAGTTTTTAGTTTTTAGTTTTTAGTTTTTAGTTTTTAGTTTTTAGTTTTTAGTTTTTAGTTTTTAGTTTTTAGTTTTTAGTTTTTAGTTTTTAGTTTTTAGTTTTTAGTTTTTAGTTTTTAGTTTTTAGTTTTTAGTTTTTAGTTTTTAGTTTTTAGTTTTAGTTTTTAGTTTTTAGTTTTTAGTTTTTAGTTTTTTGTTTTTTGTTTTTAGTTTTTAGTTTTTAGTTTTTAGTTTTTAGTTTTTAGTTTTTAGTTTTTAGTTTTTAGTTTTTAGTTTTTAGTTTTTAGTTTTTAGTTTTTAGTTTTTAGTTTTTAGTTTTTAGTTTTTAGTTTTTAGTTTTTAGTTTTTAGTTTTTAGTTTTTAGTTTTTAGTTTTTAGTTTTTAGTTTTTAGTTTTTAGTTTTTAGTTTTTAGTTTTTAGTTTTTAGTTTTTAGTTTTTAGTTTTTAGTTTTTAGTTTTTAGTTTTTAGTTTTTAGTTTTTAGTTTTTAGTTTTTAGTTTTTAGTTTTTAGTTTTTAGTTTTCAGTTCTCTGCATACTGTTTGGTATTCTATTTCAGTTTCCTTAACCGCATTTTCTTACAAACCCCACGGGTTTTGACGAACTGTTGTGCAACTCTCGCTCGATCTGACGAGTTCACTGGACTTGATGGAAAGCAGATCACGTTGCTTCGATTCCCCACCCTCCAAGCTATGTGTTTAGAGTAATTGGATTAAAGACTAATGCTGGCTTCAAACGAAAGTGAAACCTCTCTCTGAAGTTCCGATTCTAATCTTGGCGACGGCTGCGCTGGAAGAAGGTGTAGGTGGAATGTGTCAGTTTCACTTTCCTTGGACCGGAGAAGGTAAAGTCCCCTCTGGGGACAAATTTCCATGTCCTCCGGAGAGACAAGATCGATATCGATTTGCGCGCGCGCCAGAGCGCATTTTCGTGTGTTGTTTCGGGCTTTACAAATGACGCTTTGGCAAGATTGATTAGTTAATTTGCGCGTCGAGCTGACGGATCAGGCGAGGCTTTCTCCGGAACGGAAGAAACGGACAGATGACGGTGTACTTTGGAACATGTCACCAGGACAGGGCAGGAAATGCCACGACCAGGCTGCATTGGAGAAATGGTCCGATCGATCGGGGATAATCTTAAAGGTCTCTAATGGGTTCTGCTATCGACAGGCGCCCATCAGCTGTGGCAGCGCGCGCGACTTTGACGAACCACGTGGTTGACAGTGAGCAGAATCGATTTGTTGGATTTGCATGTTTCACTTGATCGCTGTTGACTTTCGATAGATGCCTTTGAGAAGTTCAAAATACGTATTTTTGTTTTACATAAGAAAAGTACTAAAACTTCAAATCTTCAGCAAAAGGCAAGCTCTACCTCTGAAATTCGATACTCGTGAAACATCAACCAGCATAAACCCATAAATGATGTAACTCTTCCACGCAAAATATCGCAATAACTCCAGCGCGACACATTAAACTTTGCAACAAAGTAAGTACCCTCCCCTGTTCAAAGATCTTCAAAGTGGCCGTTGAAAGCCTGTCCCCTCGGATCGTCCTTCCCTGTCCCGCCAGAGTCCCACCGGCCAAGGTCGCCCTTATCCGCTTGATGACGACGTCCACTTGGCACATAAATCAAAACCGCGTTTGCGCAGCATAAATTGTTGCAGGAAAAATGCCGTTGCCGTTGTCGTGGCTTTGCCAAACCGGCTCATCCACTTTGGGGGCCGATCGCCGTGGCCACATAAATATATGAGCCATATATTTTTTGTCCGTTCCCTTTCTGGTGACACATTATCTGAAGCACACACACACACGCGAGAGTTCTGATTACGTGGAAAGATGATGGAAAACATTTGTTTCAAACGGTGCGGCGACGATTTCGATTCAATTATGGCGTTCCACGGAGGTTACGGACCTGGGAAGGGAATGTTCCCGCTCACGATGCTGGTTGCACTGGCTGGCTGGCACCGGGAAGACGTGAGATTATGCTGAGCTGGGAATTTGCGCGGAGGTAACGCTCGCTCGAGTCGTCGTAACTCGAAGAGTTGAGTTGATTATTGTTGAAAAAAATGTTTAAGCTTGAATTTGGCAATTGCATGTGATATTCGAGATTATTTCATCATTAATTTCAAAATATTCATAAAATCTCGGTACTATAAGCCAGCATCTTAGAGGTAATTTTGATTGCTGATCCAGAACCTGAGGTCATTTTTTGATATCGTCTGTATTTGAAAGCCTAAATTTTAATTGCATTTCAAAATACATTTTTCTGTTTTAGTCATCATTTTTGGCATGGTCTTATTTAAAAATATTTTGATTTTTTTCAATTCCGATATTCAGTAAAGCAAAAAAATATTTTTGTGGATGGAAAAAAATCCTGAACATATCGACATAATGATTGAAAACCGAAAGACTGGTTTATAAAACAATTAAAATACTTTTTCAACCAATCCTTGATACCATGGATTGTAATTTAAAATTTTAGACATTTTTAATTTTGAAGGCTGGTGCAAAATCAGATACACCTTGAATTTGAAAAAAAAAAATATGATGAAAAAGCAACCCGCAAATTTTTAGGAGCAAAGCTACATTTGATTATTTTTTATGAACGCGCTGTGCATTATAAGGCTAAAGTTTTCAAGGGAAAAGTTGATTTTTGCAAATAAAAAATATTTAATAAAAGAAAGGCACAAAACATATTTTCGAAAGGCTATGCAAATATTCTAAAATCTTCTTTCTGAGATTTAGTTAACCAGACTGCTGGCTGTTTTTAAACAGCCTATTGAATTGAAAATGTTGTGAGAAATTTGTATGCATGAATAAAACATCTTATCAGCTCTAATTTATCAACTAAAGATTTGTCAAAAATAAATGCACAAAAATAAGCAAAAAAATACAAAATGATTTATACATCACTCTATTTGTGATGCTGATACAAATATGGAAACTATCAATGAACTTTTGAAAAAAAAAATTCCTAAAAATACAACTCCTGTATCTTATTTTATTTAAATGCTACCTCTTATTGTTCCCTGAAGCATTTAAAAATATCAAAAAATAAGACAAATATGTAGGTAGGGTTTTATATTCAACCGTTCTAATTTTTTCAGGAAAAAAAAGCAATTCTCAAGAATTTCACAAATCAACTTTACTTTGTATTTTTATAAATAATAAACTTTGTCATCGATTCCTTATGTCCAAGTAAACAATTTGTTAAAAAAAATACCCTTTTTAAAAATTTGTTATCGCCGAAAACTCGATTTTGACAAACTTAACCACCTTTGGTTTTCTTGATTTCAATTAGACAAAAAATGAGCTTTTAAGGGTATGAAAGACGTTTTTTTTGGGCAAGTTATGAATTTTTGAAAAAAATTGTGGAATGTGGAAATGAAATTTTGGAAAGTATCGAAAATGCACACAATTTCTTTAAAGACATTGAATTCTAAATCGTTGTTTTAATAAAATATATTGATAAAGTGAACAATTATTGAGTTATAGCCATTTTAGGTTAAATTATTCAACAAAATTGTACTTGGGTAATTCTCCACCAACTCACATGAAATCGGAAAAAGTTGCCCCGATCCCTCTTCGATTTTCGCACTGCTTGTTTGTAGGGATTTTTCTAAAATAAAAAAAAACAAACCGGATACACTCACTCATCACAAAAATATTTGTTTTGAAAAAATAATTCTGATTCTCGCAATGCACGAGTCATAACAATCGTTCAAGGGGTCATTCTTATGCAAAATTAGCTGAGCTTTCCGAAAAAAAAATCTTTCAAAAGCACACGATTGAGTTTTATGGGTAAAAATTCGAAAAACTGGTCAAAATCATAACTTTTTCAAAAAACTTTTTTTGTAAAATTCTGATAACTCGTAAAGAATACATGCAAACTTCTTATGTCTATGCAGCAATTCCCTACGAAAACAGCATGATTCGAAAAAAAAGTTCTACGATCGGGCTCAAAATTTCAGCAATGACCTATACGTGTTAGGGTACCAAAATTTTCGTACTTGAAATAAGCAACTTCAAGTTATCGCCGTTTTAGTGAAAAAAGTCGATTTTTCCCCGTTTTCGTCATTTTCCCATTTTTGCGCGTGGCGCGTCGAAAAACTCATTTTTATTTTCAAAAAATCGTGTCTCAGAGTATCGAAAACATAACTTCAGCAATTTTTTGATATGTTATGTGAAATTTTCCGAGGAATTCGATAAAAATATTTTCAGTCATAGGCCCTTTGGTCCCGAGACCTTCAAAACAGCATTTTAAGTTTTTATACGACCTTTTCAAATGATAACCTAGATTTTTGAAACTTCTTACTATTTTTCCCAAATAGCCAAACTAATCACCTTTCTTTTGCGTCTAGGACAACTAAAATTGGATGAAATGGCGCGGCGATATGATTTTTTGAAAAAAGTGGTTTTTGCGAAAATCGACGAAAATTGCCATTTTTCGAACCACCCTAACACGTCGTAGGTCACCCTAATGGCCAATCAAAAAAATACGGGTCTAATTATATCGGCCAAGAAAAATTTTGATCATTAGTTTTCAAAATATGTAACAAAAATTTCAGCGAAAAAAAACTTTGTTCGGTATAAAGAAAATAGAATTTTGGAAGGTTGAAAACTTGGCTTGTTGAATATTACCTCTTTTTTTAAGTTATTTTACAAAAGCTTTTGATAATATTTGCAACAGCCTTGCTAAAAAAATTCAAAGATTTTTGTTTTAAGATTCATAACAAGTAAAAATAACACAAATATATAACTTCAACGAAAAGGCGCAAAACAAAACACATTTAACAAATATCATTTGAATCAATTGGCAACCAATCGATGACCAATCGTTTCTTACAAGAAAACACACTTATTACTATTGTAAATCGCTCCATTTATAGCGACAAAAACATTTAAGCCGCACCGCGGACCCACCTTCGGGGAGTGTGAAAATATTTTCACACCAGCATCATCTTCCATCGACCACTCTGAGGGCAGGGATTCCCGGTAACTAGCAGCTGCTCAAATGTTCAGTGGAAACCAGTTTGAATTATGCGCGAATTGCTTGAAATGCGAGCTCAATAAAAACATGCAATATTTGCATCTTTGTGGGCACAAACTGTTGTTTTTTGTCTGGAGTCTGTTTTGAGAAAAGATCTGGAAGCACTAGACAAAGGATGTTTCTTTAATTTCAATTTGCTGGAATTTTGTTTGTAAAGTTGGGACGATCTGACACGATTAAGACACTTTGTTATTTATTTTAAATTGTTCTTTGGAACGGAGAATTTTCAATTTCCAAGATCTCGACTGAGCTGCTCTCACCCTGATTGGCACGGATCAAGTATTTTTCTTTGCTGGAACAATATTTTCCCTGCCTCAGCTTCCGAGACTCTTGAGAAGCTTTTGCAACTTTCTGCAACTGCATCGCTGCCTCTGCTGACGCACGGACCGATGCAGTTTGAGAATTGATCTTGGAAAAAAGTAATCCGGGAAAAATAAACATTCCACCACTTGTATTTTCTAGGGATTTCCGCTTCTTTTCTTTGGATGCTGTGGATTCAAAGGGTTTTGTTGCCTTGAGAGAGTGTGGGCTTAAATAGAATTCTGTCTAAATTTTCAACACAAACTTTTACCAACAAATAATTTAAAAAATCAATATTTTATCAAAACTGAGTAACTGTTTTAAAAGTTTAAAATAAAATTGTTCATAAAAAGTACAGCCAACCCCACCCTTCTGGAAGTGCATTCCAAGCTGCTGCATCCCGCTCAATTTTCCTCCCGTTTAGCGCTGCCAGGGGAGGAAGCTGCAACTCGAGTGGAATCAGATTTGATTTACCTTCTTCCTCGAATCTCCCGCAGCAGAGCAGTGTCGTGACTTCGTCACGATGCAGCAAATCTAACAGTTCTTTCTCGATAGATATTTCTTCTCCTCCTAGACACTTCTCGTTACAGAAAAAAAAGAAAACATTTTTTATTTTGTTTTCCGCTCAAAACTAAGTTGCAATTGTCTTATCGCAGTTTTCCTCTTCCCGCTCTCCTGCAGAGTTTTATATTGCATCATCATGATCTGTTTTCCTTTTGGCTTTCTTTTTCCTCGAGGAGGAAAAATTGCCCAGTAACTCACACACACACAGTTCTACACAGCCAGGAAATAAAATGTTTTTCTTTTGGCAGTTTTGCAGCAGCAGCAACCAATCAACCGGAACAGAAGCAGAACACCACGTTAGAAAAGCTCCTCCAGTAGAGTTGGAAGTGGCTCGTTACTGGTTGTTGATGGTTTAGGGAGAGTTTTGCCTTCCGACTTGTTGGGGAACTGGAAAATAAATCTCAGCTCATCTTGGGAGGATGTTCTTTTGCTGATATTGAACTCGTTTCCGGTGTAAGATTTGAGATCAGCTGAATTTAAAAAAATAAAAAATTCTTTTGAAGACTTCACAGAACTTTTTTTTTCGATTCCAGAAGGTAACTTTGAGCAATTTCTTCTAAAAACATGATTTCGCTCGGGTTCTCTTCAATTTTTTTTTAATTTTTATGCACTTGCAAAGATTTTTTATATTTTATTTCTATGGCTTTTCTACAACTTCAAATGATAATGTGAGATGTGTTTTGCTAGATATATTTTTTTGGATGATTTTTATACTTTTTTCATAACAAATTAAATTGGAAATTGCCAACGAAATTTCAAAATGGGAAAAGTATAAAAGTGCTGTTAAAATGTTTGTTGTGAAAAAGGTAAGGCTGGGACATTTTTTTGAGTTTTTGTTACTTAGCTCTGGTCGAGAACGAGCCCCCAAATTGCCAACCAAATTTTTTAAACATAAAGTTCAAAATGTCAATAAATTCATGAAAATATTTCATTCTTGATAGGTAATCTTGCACTATTTATGCAGAAATACAAAAAAAAACGAAAAAAATTGCAATGACCTTAAAAGTAATACAAGTAAATTTGGCAAAGTTCACATTTCTTGACAAAGATTCTAAGAAATAATAATTTGAAACAGTAATTTAAATTCCTAGGCTTAAAAATATACAGCAAGGGATAACGGTGATTTCAAAAGAAGTGAAAAGTATTTTTTAAGTAAAATGATTACCTGGAAATTATTGTTTTCTTTTAAGTAACGAAAGAATCTTCAATGCAATTAAAAATCTCATATGAGCAATTCTCTACGAAATTGGTTAACTGCAACCATTTTTATTTTTTCTATTTTTTTATTTGGCTCAAACATGGTTGGACCATAGAGCCAGCCAGCCAGCTTTCAATACAAAAATTTTACGTAAATATTTGAAAATCTGTAACTTTTGAAGGAATTTTATGATTGATTTAGTGTCTTCAGCAAAGTTTTATGTATTGATGAGGACTATTCAGAAAAAAGGTACATAGAACAAAATATTCCCCGCAAATGAACTTTTTTTATACAAAAATTTAATTTCTTAAAAACCATTTGTTTTAAATTTCTGAATTTTGACAAAGAAATTTGTCCTAAGGGCACTGTCTACGGAGTCAATGTCGCTCGGGAGACATTTACCAAACCATACGATTTAGGGGAATATGGGTATCGAAATTCATGGGTTTTGAAATTGGACATGAAAATGGACATTTGAACAGTAAAGGCAAATGATTGAAATTTTATGAAATTAGATTACTTTTTCAAAACAACCAATTCGCCATGGGTTTCCTATTTAGATAAGATCTTTTGAAAAAAGTTAGCGAGAAACAGAATAAACGCCAATTTATGGTTTTTTGAAAAAAAATAAAGTTTTTGGTCAAACAATTTTTTGGGTTAGTTTTAATGAAAAATTAAATTTACAATCGAAAGAAACATTGTGGGCGAATGTTAGTCTTGATACCAAAATTAAAAAAAAATCGGAATGATAATAAAATTTCACAAATGTATCATTTTTAAACATTGAAAATTGGTTAGTTAGTTGCTGAGATGTTGCATTAGAAAATGTGGAAATGTTTGGATGAAACTTAAGCAACTTATTTTTTTATTTTATTTTCTATATTTCTGCAACCAGAGGTCCACTGTAAATTTTCAGAATATTTCGAGAAAAAAAACATTATCAGGAATGGACATCATCTTTTTTCTATGGACTGCTGTCGAAATTGTATGGAGTCTTGTATGGGTGAACCAATGACACAAAATGGCTTCTTTGGTCGTAGGAAAGGACCCCACAAAATTTGAACCAAATAAAAAAAATCAAAAAAATCAATTTCCGGTCTAAGTGGAGAATTGCTCATATCATCGTTTACGGTAGTCTCACTTGTACGTGCGTCAAACGCATCCTGACCTGAAATCCCTTTGTCGCACTTACATCAATTTTCAGGGAGTGACAAGATAGCACGACAAGATTGAAACTACTTTCATATGAAAAGTGACATAAAATTTCGGAGCTTTTTTGGTTTTCATTGAATATCTCAGGATTGAAATCGAATTTTGGGGATCTGTGAAGGTCAAAAGGTGAGGCATTGTGAGCTGCACAAAATGGCGTTTTTAACTCAATTCCAGGTCCAAAATGCACGTACGACAAGTTAGCACGATGGCGTTGTTCTAATACTTCAAAGAATAAAGGATTGTAAAATTCATTCTCCATGTTTAAATCTCAACAAATTAAACAACATAGTAACAATAGTAATTTACAAAAATAACTTTGTGTTATTTTTAATAAAATTAAAAATAAACAATTATGAGCAAAAGTTGAAATGAATTAAAAAGATTTTACCTCTGAATTTATTATAATTATATTGTTTACCTAATTCTCTGTGTCAAAATGCATTATGTATCAGTACCGTAGACTTGCAATTTTAAGTTTAAAAAATAATCAAGAAATATTGATTTATTTATCAACATTTTTAAGTTTTCAGAAAAAAAAATTTATCGTAACATTTTTTTCCTGAAAAGTCTTAACTTATGTTTAAAGCGAGTAACAGAAGATTCAAGCTTTTTGCCATGCGCAGAGCTATCTTTTCAACATTCTGAGTGTATTTCTCAAAACACTGAGTTTATTCAAGGGAGCCACGATTTCTCGAGATTGGATGGACCAAATTGGCTGGAATTCTGGGTGAAGACTTTGAAGATATATTCCGATGCATGATTTTTTTTTTAAATTATGAAATATTTTCATAGCTTTTAATGTGGACAGCTGTCAAAATTGTATGGAGACTTGTATGGACAAATCAAATAGCTCCAGAAATGAATAAAAATCGTATGTTTATCTTTCGTACAAAATTGAATTGATTGAAAATCGCACAATAGCAACTCGCTGACTTATGCCAACAATTCAAATCCTCTTAAGCTACGGACATTACCAACAATCGCCGTCATTAATCGCCCCCCTCAACTATGAATGCCGATATTTGTATGCTAATTGTCCGTTCAGTAAACCACCCAAACAAAGCCATTGCAGCGGAACCCAATTGAACCGCAATCCGCAATAGTAAAAGAGCAAATATGGCGATTTGTCACATTTGACCCGATTCCGTCATCATCGTCGTCGGACTTGGCTTGACAACGGATTTGTGTCCATGTCCATGTCAAATTGCTAACCCCTTTCAACTACAGCTAGTCAACCTAGAGGAGTGGGGGTTATTATCAGCGTTCGGTGCACCGTTCAATGTCACTCCCATTAATATCCCGGTCCTCAATCCTCCTTGAGGAAAGGTGAAACATGCCCCAGTTTTGACCCAAACCGTTGAGGAACTTTCGCTCGAAACACGTGACAAACGGTGTTAGTGAGGAGCAATATGACGAACGCAAACAGGGGAAAAACCTTGGAAAATAGAGCACGTCTGGTAGAGAAGAAGCAACTAATCTCGGCACTCATATATTTATCACCCCATAACGTCAAAAAGTTTAATTGCTCGTTCGAACACGAACGCACGGAGCTGTTGGGGTCGATCCGGTTCTGGGTTGAGGTTGATGGTGGTGCTGGTCTGGACCAATGTCTTGACATTTGCTTGTGACGGAGAGGTTCAACGGATTTCGTACGACATGGACACGTGACGGGGAGGAATCTGGGATCAGGGATGAATTTCCTCAACTTGATCTAGATGGCTGTAACTTTTGACTCTTAAGTCCAAATTGACTTAACAAAAAATAAAAATATTTGTTTTAAGAGTTTTAAAAGAGCCTCCAACGTCACTTTGCTTTCAAACTTAATCCTGAATTTATACGTTCAAGAAACTGTTTTTTTTTTACTTTCTCTAAATTTGGTCGTAGAAAGCGTAGATTGCGAGATAAAATTTTCATGTATTAGAAAAAGTTACTTGAGTTGGTAGCCCAAAAACTTTCTAAAAGACCAAAAAATTCCCAAAACATATTCCCGAAAAGTAAGTTATTCAAAATAACCTTAACCGTGAACCACCCTAATTTTCAACTAAACCAAAATTTTCCCCTTTCCGTTTGCAACAACTCTTCTGAAGACTCCAAAGCTCCAAACATTGCCATAATCTAGTACACGGAATAAATCAATTCTCAAAATCGTGAATTAAATTCACGAATGCGAGAACCACGAAGGAATATATGCACGTTTATGGTGCAAATGCACCATACTCATGAATAAATTCCTTCGTGGTTCTCTCATTCGTGAACTTAATTCACGATTACGAGAATTGAATCTGTTTATCTTGCTGTTCTCAGCAAAAATGTAAGTATGTATTTATCACGAACATTCAAGAAATTAAATTACATCAAAAACGAAGTTGACTTTATAGCTGTCAGCCACCATTGCTAGTACCAACCACTAGTGTCTTCCTTTTATCTACAAGGACTTCGCCGCCCTGGGCTCCTAAGTGTATGAAAGTATGGCACGGAGTGACGGCGCCGAATACACATATTTACACAAAGAATTTTAGAGCGCCCGCCGCGGGATTCGAACCGGCACCTCTGGATTGTGAGTTTAGTGCGCGGTCCGATTGATCCACACGGGCGGGACAATTACATCAAAAATATCTAATATGATCCAAGATCAAACCAAATTTGTTTTTTTTTTTTCAAACCGAATCTCAAATTGGATATTTAATTGAAATACCTTTTTCGATAAGCCGAAACGATTAAAGATCTGTTTACTCTGAGGTGACTTGAATAACGTTTTTATTTAATTTTTTGCTTTCCTAATTTGAAATTCCATTACAAAGAAAAAGGTATTAAATTAACGACAGGAATACAATAAGACAAAAGACACTCCAGCGAAAACGGCAAAATATGAAATTCTGATGAAATGTTAAAATAGTAAATAATGTTTTTATTGACACATTTCCTTTTTTTGCAAAAAAAAAAACATCTTTACCAAAAAGCTTTACATTTAATACTAGAATAAATCAAAGATTTTTTGTTAGAATTAATGCTTAGTTTCATAGAGGCAAAAACTTAAAAAAATTGAGGAGTGTAAAAATCATAAAATAAAATCAAAAATATTTGCTCATGATTGAAGAAAAGTTAAGATATGTTGAAATCACACGGTAAGTTGATTTATTAAATTAATATACTTTTTTAACTACTTATGCTTTAAATAATGCAAATATTAAGTATAATCAGTATAGGGACCATCCAAAAACCACGAGGACACTTTTTTGAAATCTCAGTTGATCAAAATTTAAACCTTTTTTTGCGCTTCTTCTGAATTTTTTGACTATGATTTTAAAAGTTTTTGATGTTTTTGAATGTGTATAATAAGGTCAAAACTAATTAATTAAAATTTTCCATTGCTCATTAATCGCCTATCGTTGAAGGTTTAAAAAAGCAACTTCTTTCCGGATCTCTGACCTAAAATATTACTCAAAAAGATTCAAATTGATCTGATTTTGTTTAATTTAAAATGATGAAAATTTTCATTAAAAGAGCACGCAGCTAGCAAACTCTAAACTTAGTAACATGTACCCTCCCTGTAAAGGCTTATGAATTTATCTCAGTTGAAAGGCTCTCCAAATCTCTGAATTGCAAATGAAACATCCTGGGGCAGAACTGGTAAAATCTAATAAACGCTAATTGAATTGAATTGAAAATGATGAAAAAGGATACTGTCAACCGGGACGAATCAGGACTACAGTCTGAATTGGAACAGCAGTTTTTAAAACACTTAAAAGCTTGAAATTTGGACAAAGATGTACTATTTTTGTTGTTCTGTGTCTGTTTTAACCCAAACCGATAAAAATATCCAAATGTATTGTGTGTGTGTGTGTGCAACCAACCAAACGGGACCACGCAGCCGCTTCTTACAAATTGAGTTGTTTCCATGTATTTTTAGATCTACATCCTATACATGCAAATAACTCGCATAGGCATTTGGAAGGTGTTAGCTCTGCCGAGCTTCGGTGACCCATTTCTACGCTGGCTAGCCGAGCGCGAGGTACTTCTGCTTTATCGACAAACCCCGCCCTGAAGAACGTTTGCATCAATCGGATTCAAACGTTATTTAGAACATCCGAACCCTTGTCAAATGGACAAGGACCCAGCGCGTATATAGTTGGTAGTAACAGTATTCCTAATTCCAGTCATAGCTCACCAAGTCGCGATGGCCTAGTGGTTAGCATTTTTGCTTACCGATCCAAAGGACGGGGGATCGAACCCCGACTCGAGCGACTTTGGTTTTTCGTTCATGTTCAGAGTTTCAAGATTTATATTTCCTATACTTTCTCGTTGGGAGCAGATGGGTATCGAACCCAGTACCATTCGCCTACAAAGCGAACACCGTAACCAGTCAGCCACGGCCGCTCCTCGATAAAAATATCCAAATGTATTGATGTAAAAAGGCTAAAAAGCCAAAAAAGCTGTCCCGATTCACCCCAGATGACGGTACTGTCAAATTTTATGATATATAATCTTACACAGTAAAAAATCATTGAAACATTACATCTGGGAATGAGTACATCATTTATGTCAGAGAAAATATCTAATTTTACCTCTAAATGTGTAAATTTACCTGCTTTATTATGTACACAGAAAAAAAATTATGGTAATATTCATCAGGAAATGGTGACAGATTTTGTGTCAAAAAATGTGAAAATGGTGAATTTTCATCAGTTTCTGGTGAATATTCATCATATTCACATTTTTAGACATTTTTTAGGTAAAATTACCAAATTTTCAACGTTTCAGAATTCATTCAAGAGTTACTATTCAACCTTACCATATTACACCTTCCAAATTTACATATTTTTTTTTATTATGTACCAGGCAATTGACTGGTCGAAATCAATTTATTTGAGGTCAAAATTAAATTTAAATAAGATATTTTTTCATGATTTGATTTTTTTAATATTCATAGAAATATAATTGAATCTCTGAATAATCAAATTTAAGATAGTCGACTACAGACTGAATTAGAAAAAATCAGTTGAATTTTTGGGAAATATTTTGCTATTTTCGAGAGCTACAGAATTCTTGTCATGCCTATACTTTGATTTATTTTTTGCAAAAATTAGGCCAGGAAATCAAGATTTGTAAAATTTGCCTTAAAAAACTTTTTGCCGGTTTTCAGGTTTTGTTGAGTTATTTTGTTTCATATCCGACTTTATAATTGAAAGAACATTTATTTTTTTAAACTAACAAGAAATGCAGAATTTTCTAAATATCTCGTGAAACTAAGTAAATTAAAGTTATTTTTTCATTTAATTTACACTAAACTATTATGGACCAACCCTGAAACCAAAAAGTGACAAGTGATCAACCAGCGTGACTTCATCCCATACTGGACTTGAGATTGCTCCTTTTGCTCACGAAGTAGTGCGAAAGTCTCCCTAGCAGTTTCCTCCCCCGCTGGTTTGCTGCGTGATCACTACGTGTAAATCGTCCTCCTGACGAGCCTCAAGTCTCAACTGTAGACCGCGACTCTTCAGCCAGCAACACGCATCTAAAGTTAAAGTGATCGTTATTGATGCTAGGTGTGTGTGTGTCCCCTCGAAAAGCTCAACTCTGAGTACTCTGACAAAGCATGCAGTTTTGAGTTAAAAAAAAAGTGGAGAGGGGGAGGGGGTAACTGAAAGCGAAAATCAACAGCCTGAACATGAGTCAAATGTGGAGCTGCTGCTAGCTGTCAGCAATTAAGTCATTTGTTTGCTAAAAAGATTTACTGCGGCGCACTGTGTGTGTGGAGCGACGTTTCCTTTCAGACCTACCACCTTTGAGGAGTTATGTCTGGGCGATGGTGTTGTACTACTAAATAGACCGAATCAGCAGGGGGTGGGCAGAAGAAACGGGAGGTCTCTCAAGTTTAGTTTCTTGAGGGGAAACCTACATCGAAAGTGGTTTCTGTTGTTGGCTGCTGAAGTGATTAACAAGGGCTTTAGAAAATAGTGATCGATATATTGTGAGGTCAGTCTGGTCTCTTGGTTAAGGACTTCAAGGTTCAAGGAATTTTACGTACGCGTTTTATCTGTGTCTCAGGAACAAAGGTGGTAACCTTCTGAGTAGAGCAAAACTGGGCGTGATACTTAATGGGGACTGAGTGGATTTGTTGAGTTGATGACAAAAGAATTTAAATTAGAAGCAAAACCTGACCCTCTGCTGCAACGCATTCCCAATGCACAGAAAAATTCCCAACTCTTGCCTTATCGTGACAACTTCATTCAAAAACATCATTGCCCGACCATTCCATCACAATTAATTTGCACGTTGACTTATCTTATCGCTCTCATCAACCCAAAACAAGTAAATTTCCATGATAAGCTTGCCTCTGCTTTCTACCAGCAACCTGTGCTCAAAAAGTTTGTTTCTGCTCTAAGCACTCACGAGGCACGAGTCACAACACCTACAAACTGTGATAGTCATACCTGCCAGCTGATAAGAACTGCTTGGTTTGCAAACATTTTCGCTGGAAGTGTAAATATAAATAAATATGTCCCAGCACTTACCTTGATTACTTTCGACCTGCACGTCTTCGTAGTCGTTGTCCGCGCTGGCCATCGTCTCTGGAGTCACTTCCGAGTCCACCTTGCAGTCCGGAACGTCCACCGAAGGTGGTTCCACTTCTTCACTTCCAAGAACTTCCTCCGTCACTTCACTGACTACCTCCTGAACTTGAACCACTTCCTCTGCCTCACTTGGCTTGTCCTCCTCCTCACTTCCACTCGAGCCCTCAATTCCAACAATGATTCGCTCATGAATCTGTTGGATCTGCTGCTCGGCACCGCTCCCGTCCTCGTCCAGTTGGGCCTTGACCAGTTCCTCAAAGTCGCTGTCTACGGAGTCGCCCACGACAACCGCCAGCAGTTCGTCCACAACCGCGTCGTCCTGCTCGACCTTGACCGCGGCGGTCACTTCCGACCCACTCTCCACTCCATCCATTTCCGGAACGTCGTTATCGCCAACGAGCTCGTTCGTCAACTGATCTGCTACCTCTTCCACGACCTGGCTGGCGGCCGTGCCATCTTCTGGCAATACAATCTGCTCGTTGTTTGGCACGATAGCGTCATCGTCATCGTGCTTATCAGTAACAGCTGGAACACCTTCGTCGGTATCATTTGATGAAATAGTGGCAGGCACGTCAGACTGGGTGGCTTGATCGCCGAGTTCAATTTGTTCGGGTTGTTCTGGGATGGCATCCGGAATATCTTCCTCTTGGTTGACTATTGGTTCTGCTGGATATTCCGGAGGAGAAGCAGGACGTTCGTAGTGATGGTGGCCGTTCAGCTTCGGCTTGGGTTCGCGATGCTGGTTGTTGTTGCTGTCGTTGATGAGCGTTTCCTCGGCGGTGTCGATGATGACGATGGGACTGTCGAGGGGAAAAGGAAATGGTTAGTTTCAACAGCAAAAAACGAGTTTGAAAGTTGCATAAACAAATTTTGTATCGTTCTAACTTTGTATATTTTGGGATAACAATGGATGAAATAACTTTAAATTTAATTAAGATAAAGAGCATTTCAAAAAAGCGAAATGTAGAACGTTTACAAAAGATTTTGCTAAAGAAAAGTTAAAAAAATGTGAATGGGTGAATTTTGCGGGCATTTCAGGGCTTGATTCCTTAGGTGTACTGATGACCTAGAGCTTTGACTTTTAAGTTCAAATGTGATTTATCCCATAAAATCGGTGCGTTTTGTTTTTTGACAGTTTTTAGCCCAGATGCGATATTTGTATTTTTCAAAAACCTTACGAGCGCATAGTTTGTGTTCCAGGGAACAACTTTGCTGAAGAGAGCGAAAGATTTGCCCACTGTTAAGAATGTTACAGAATTTATAACATCGCCACAGAAAACTTTAACTTTTTCTGCTCCTGCAGAAAAGATCCAGGTTAGGTATCGCAACGCTCATGCAGCTAAGCGTAAAAAACGTAAAAAAAATAAATCATTGAAAAAAACATAAATTAATGATTCTATACACATGCATTACATGCATTTTTAATCTAATAAAGACAATCATTTTACAAATTTTGATATTTTTTACACCAACAAAAAAACCATATTTTGTGTTTTTTTTTTTTGGCTTTTTTCAAGAGGATCAAAATAAACAACATTTGAGCTATGATTCAGCATGGGCTAAACATAATTGGCAACAATGTCAGCTATTCAAAAAACATTGATAATTTTTTTTTTATTTGGACAAAACACATAATTTCATAAATGTTTTCGTTTCTGGAAACCAAAATCTTCTTAAGCAAATTTTCTGAACCTTAAAAAAATATTTTTTAAAGAAATGGACTACCAAGTCATAAAAAACGCAAAACAGAAAAATGAAATTTCAAAAATTTATTTCATGTGTTTCATTTATTTTATCAAAATTTTCTGAGAAGCATTTTTGGATTTCTAATCCGGATTAACATCTAAATATTAAAATTAAAGTTTTTATTCGTCCGTGTTTTTTGTTGCTTTCTAAAAATAATGTTATTTTACTCAACAATATTTGCAGCATTGCCATTTTTTTTAATCTCAAAAGTTAATCCTGATATTTTTTCTACAAATTTGACGAATAAACCAAATTGATCAGAAATTCCGTCAAACTTGCATGGAAACTTGCATAAACGAACTTATTTCGCAAAAAAAAAAACTCCTTTGAGCATAAAGAAGGACCTTTCAAAATTTAGGGTAAATCACAAAAAAAAAACAAAAAAAATCCTTCACATGGCTGGTTTCAGGAACTGCAACATTTCAAAAATATCAAATTAAGATAAGTTTTGTTAAGTTCCAGCGGAGAGTCGCCTTTTTCTGTAAAATTAATTTTTAAACTAAAATGTTTTGAAAAGTTTTGTAAAAGAATAATATCATTTCAAGTTTCAAAAAAAATATAAACTTAAAAATTATTCAACATTCGAAACAAATAATGAAAAAAGTTAGTTTTTTAAATAACAAGCTGTTTTTTTTTAAGAAATAAAGATCGGAGCTCACCACGAAAGAAAATAAAACCTTAAATTTGTGCAGAAAAACATTCCGCATAAATTGAAAATTGCATGCAAGTCTTACAAGTCTGGGGTAATGTAGGAAACTAAACTGATTATTTATGAAAACAAATGAATTCGTACCGCCGTTTAACCTTGTAAAATTAAAAAAATCCAAAAAGTCTAAAAATGCACTATTTGAATGAATTGACAAATGTAAACGATACATAATGTGCAAAACATTTAAAAAAAATATATAACAAATGAACATTTTAAGGCATTTTTTTAAGTTTTAAATAAAACATAATTATAATAGTTGAAAAAATAAGAAAAAAATCATAACATTATTTTCAACAGATCATTTTAAAATTAACAAAAATAAGATTCATTTATTTGGATAACAAGATATTTTTTGAAATGTGTTTTTTGATTTTTTTTGACTATCACAAAAATATATATCACAAAAATCAATCAGGCATCATTATACTTTATTTAAACGAAATTTGGATTCAAATCTTCTTTACAAAAATATTGTGCACTTTTATGCAAATATCTAAAAAAAATATTATAAAATGATTTTAAACACACACAAAATTTCAAAAGTTATTCTTCGAATTTGAAGTTTTGTTAAAAAATATTTTTTGACTAAATTTCTTGACTCATTTTAAGACATTTTTCAATAATTCAAAAATATTTGCTGCGAACTTTGTTATCTGTACAATTAATTTGCTTTTTTAAGCTTTTTACTAAGAAAATTTATTACTAAAATAATTTTCTAGTTTTCTGAAAACTACATCATTTTTTGCTTACTCATTTATTTAAAAAATCAATTTGAATAAAATGCCTCAAAACACCAAAACTAATATTTTAAGTAAACACATTCAAAATAGTATGAAATCAATAGTAGAATTATTCTGTACAACAATCCAAGTTTTTTTTATCGTATATTTTACAATTTTACGATTGATAATAATATTTTCTTCTCCCAGTTTTCAGTTTAATTCTAAAAACATCAATATAGAAATGATAAAAATTAAATTCAAACATAAAGCATGTTTTAATTTTAAACAAAAACATTGCTAAAGCGAAAGAAAAGCTAAATGCTTTCATTTACTTTTGAGTTAAAATATGTATAAATTTGATCAAAAGCTTGTTTTTTTAAATAAATATTCTAAATTTATTTATAGAATATTTCATTAACATCATTAAAGGCCAGTCATAGAACTATTTTGAAATGCAGTCACGGGCCGGATGAAATGGCTTCACGGGCCGTACGTTCGGCAGGCCTGCGTTAGACCGTTGCAAATATTTTTTGAAGTTTATGTCCCTCGACTCTGACCAAAGCCGAGGGGGGAGGGGGGGCAAAAAAATAAAACTTGAATTTGCGAGCCACGGTTTTAACATTTGAATGAAACAAGTTTTCAAAAATGCATTATACACCTGCCAAGTTGTTTTGCAATCATTAGTTTGCAAAATATCAAAGTATTTGCGAAAATTAAATTTTAAATAAAATTTTGGCCGATTTTAGCATGGCATACGTGGATGACGCCTTCATTGAAACAAATCTCGCCTTCTTTATCAAAAGGTCCTATGGTTCCATGGACCTTTGAAAATAACTAAATTAAAAACTAAAAGTAAATGCGGAGTTCGCTCTACAAAGAAAGCAAAACCTAACATTCGAACAGAAATTCATTCAGCATGAACGAAAATTGCATGCAAGACTTCAAGTCTTGTGATGTCTTTGGAATATCGACAGACGAGCGGTTTATTTATGTATTACTGTATTACTTAGAAAACATACTTTAACGATTTAATACTTTCAAAACAAAGTACATGTTTTCACCATATTTTGCATAAATTTTCTTAATTTTATTCATTGATAAATAAAACTGCTCGAACCTGGTTGCAAAGAATATTTAACGAAACTCAACTTGTATGCAATGTTGAATGCAACATATTTACAGCGGTACTGTTGAGAACCCCGCACAGTCCATCCCCCACCTACATTGCATAGTACCTTTTATACAAGCACCCAACATCCCCCCACTTGCATACAACCCGTTCAACCCACCAACCATCGCAACACTCACCCACTCTGCTGCTGCGCGTTCTCCAGCGACGAAAACTCCTCCTCGATCTCGACCTCCCCGATCGGCGGCAGCAGCGTGGTCGTCCAGTGGAAGTTAAAGTACGCCTCCGACGGCCCTCCGGCCACAATCTCCGGCGGTCCCAGCTTCTCCCCATCCTCGTCGCTGTACGCGTCGAACGCCCCACTGTCGTCATCGCCACCGCCCAGCGAGTCCTCAAACTCGTCCGGCGTTCGCGGCTCGTACGATCGTTCCTCGTCCTCGTCCTCTTCTGAGGATGAGGAACTCTCGATGTAGTTGTGGCTCGAGGAAGAGCCGTTGGTGGCCACGATTTTGATGCACTTTTTGACGACGACTTCGGGGCTGTTGCGGGTTTCTTTGGGCGGTTCGGGTTCTGGGTCGACGGCGATCGTCGTGGTTGTTTTGGTGGGAGTTGTGACCTTCGGGTGGAAGTCGATCAGTCGGGGTCGGTTGTCTACGGTGGGTTCCTTGGGAGGGTCGGCGAGGGCGCACTCGTGGATCACTTCGGTGGCTTCCTGGAGCCAGCTTTGGATCGTGTTGAACTCGTGTGGGTGGGTGGGTTGTGTTTTTGGGATTGGAGGAGCGGGGGCTTTTTGGCGTGGGGGTGCCACGACGCTGGTGCGTTTTTTGGGCTCGACTTGACGCGGGAGTGGTCGTGGAGGTTCCTTGAGGTCGACGTTCTCGTAGACGGAGGATTCCGGTTGGTTGGTGTCTTGGGAGATTACGATGTTCTCGTAGGGTTGGGCGGTTGGCTCGGGGACCACAGCCTGGATGGTAACGTTCTCGTAGTTTGCCGGTTGATGATCGCTGGCCTGGACGATCACGTTTTCGTAGTTGCGATTCTCGTCGACCTTTGCGATTGTGACGTTCTCGTACTCGTTTGGTTCGGCTTCGACCTCCAGCTGGACCACGTTCACCGTGGTAGGTGGGAAGGGAAAGAGTGCGTTCTCCAGCTTGTTGTCCAGGTTGAACTCCTTCTCAAGCAAGGTGAAAGGCTTCAACGCCTTGGCTAGTTCCAAGCTGGTTGGAACCGCGGAAATGGTGTAATCCTCCGAGGACAAGCTCGAGCAGATCGAGTACTTGTCTATGACTGTGGAGATTGTACTGGCAGTGTCGTCCGATTCGCTGATCAGATCGCTGATGTCGTCTGAGAACAGGTTCGAGTATACCTCGGCGTCCGGAGGATGCACGACCTCAACGATTTGCTTCGGTGGCGTAGCCTCCTCAGCTACCTTCTCAACGATCTTCCGCTTGTTCAACTTCCTCGGCGGAACCGGTGGTGGAGGTGGTGGACCACTTTTCCGCTCCGGAACGTCCCCATTCTCGTCGTAAAAGTTTTGTACCTTCCCCTCGCCGTTCCTCACCAGCAGTTTGATCGCCAAATTGCTCTCCTTCAAGCACTTGACGCACTCGATCCGGGTCATCCGCGTCACGCTAACCCCGTCAATCTCCAGGATCTCATCACCCTCCCGCAGAAACCCCCAACTGGCCTGAACCCGCGACGCCGGACTGTTCTCCGCGCACGACTGGATGAACAACCGCTGAATCTTCTCGTTGTTCTTAGTTCCACCCTGAAACTTCAGTCCAAACCCAAGTCTCTCCCCGGGTAACCGGTACACCAGAACCAGTTCCGGTTCCAACTCCTCACCGCCTTCCGGCGGGGCCACCCCACCGCTGTGGTTGATGGACAGTACTGTGACGAACTGTGAATCTGCTGAAGCGTCCCGGGGTGGCGACTCTTCGATGGCAGGCTGGCCAGCCGGCGGCTGTTCGTCCACGGAGACCACCGTTACGTACTTCTCCATGGTCGGGTTTTCACTTTCGTCGGCGACCACGTGTGAGGGGTTGTTGGTGAGTTGAGGTGGTCACGATCTAGTTGTACGGGGAGGGGTTCGCTTCTGTTTCCTTTCTTCTGGCGGTGGCGATTACGGCAATAGGCTCATTGACTATTTATAAGGAATTACATTTTTGGAATTCCGAGCGCGGCGAGCGTAAGTGCAGCGGGTTGGGCTTCGTTGGAGGGTCTGCGATCCAGCGTGTAGGGGTTTTGTGACAATCTGAAATAATAAGAAAAGGGAAAGGGATTAAGATCTTTTGTCAGAAATTCAGCCAAATATAAGATATTTGTACTTTGCAGTTTGCGTACAAATCCTATTGCATAAACCCACTAAATCATTCCGATTCGTTGCACTTTGATTGGCAAACCCACTGCACGGTGATCAATCAACGTTACACGGTCCATCGATACACAATGCAATAGCTGTGGCAGATTCTCCACGTGTGCTTCAATGGTACAAGTTGCCACACTAACCCGGGAAATATATAGATTAATAGCGTTCGATTTAAACCAATCAACTGGCGCTACCAGTGTGGGTGATCGATTGTTTCTTGGTGCGGATCAATCACAGCATCAAAATCTCATCTTTCGAGGGGTCTTTCATAAATAATTTAGAGAAAATTTAGCTTTTGTTATTTTTTAATTAAATCGCTTAATCAGACTCATAAACAAACTTTTTCCAAATAGTCACGTCATTCATGGACGACCCCCTATCACCACCACAAATCTCAACCAAATTAGTCTCGGAGAAGTCAGCACCAAAAAAAAACACGAATAATTGAAATTGAGCAAAATTGATACATCATCCGTGTGTGTGGAAGCGGGTAATTGGGGGTCAAAATTGTTGTTAGACTGTCGGAATTGGGCTGCGTGGAGTCGGAACTTGCAGTCAGGCTGGCGTCTGGCGCTTCATTTGACCCATATTTGTTATTTGAGGGGAAATTCATCAACTACGTAATATTGGAGGAATTAAAAAAAATCACTGGAAAAATCTAATTTAAAAAAAACAACGAAGTTTATGAATGACCCCTTTAGGCTCCCTCATCCAACGACCTGACTCAGGTGCTGTGCGGGGGTGGTTAATACACGTGAATGAAGCCCAGCTCAATCAATCAATACCGGTAGCGCTGGACCAAAAGTAATCCAAGATTGGCGGTTTACTGTTTAACTCTTTTTTTTCCCTTCCTGGCAGCCGCCACCAGACGGAGGGGAAGGTCGTTTCAAGGCGTTCCGGACCGAAAAAAAAGTTGTTGTGAGAGAGGATCATAACAAAATCAAACACTTTCATAGTGCTCCTCAGTGCGATCGAGCCTAATTTGATGTTTTGTGGTCGATGATTGGTGGGTGGGTTTTGGACGGAGAGAGAGAGGATGATTGCTGATATTTTGTTGCACGAGTTGTGTAATCGGTGATGAAATCGAGAGTTGATAAAAGGTTAAGTGATACCTTTGGAAATAATGTAATATTGTAAAAAAAATATGCGATTGTGCAGATGGAAAATTTTGTGTTTGACCATCGCTAATCTATTTTCAGAGCTGCACTGAACAAAAGTTTAAAATACAATATTAAACAACAAGTGAACGAAGTTTATGATTTCTGAATACAATTATTTGTTGTGTCTGTGTTTGAAATGTTTTGCTCCAATCCAATATTGGCCACTTTTATGGTTTCCTGAAGAATATCTCGTCGCCGTCGAGCTAACTTGTCGTGCGTGCATTTTGGACCAAATTGAGTTCAGAACGCCATTTTGTGCAGCTCACAATGCCTCACCTTGTAACCATCACAGATCCAAAAAAAACGATTTCTATCCTGAGATATTCAAGAAAAACCGAAAAAACTCCGTGCGTTGATGTCGCTCTTCGTATAAAAGAAGTTTCAATTTTGTCGTGCTATCTTGTCACTCCCTCAAAATTGATGTAAGTGTGACAACTGGCCAAAGAGATTTCAGGTCAGAACTCGTTTGACGCACGTAAAATTAGACTATCGTCAAAATCAATCTAACCATCCACATTAACGACCCCCGGGTCTTTTGTGGTCTCTATTGCAAGTTTCTGCTCGAACCTTGGAGTCCGAAGCCTTGAATGGTGAGAGCACCCAAACCTCTTTCTACTCCAAGGAACCTTCCACCCCAGAGTTTGAACTGACGACCTTCGGTTGCGAGTCCAACCGCCGCCAGCGATTCCACCGGAGCAGGCTTGGTTTGGTGTGTTGTTCGTATTTATGGCATGGAGACGACTCTTTCATCTGAAATGGCAGTGCGTGGCCGAATGGTTGCGCTGTCCGCTTTATAAGCGGATGATTCTGGGTTCGATTCCCATCTGCTGCAACCTTCCATCGGATGAGGAAATAAAATGTCGGTCCCGGCCTTGGTTGTTAGGCCGTTAAGTCATTCCAGGTGTAGGAGTCGTCTCCATGCCATAAGTACAAATAGTGCGTCCATTCCGGAAATTCCCGGGACAAAAATCCCGGGATTTTTCCTAAACCGGGAATTCCTGAATCCCGGGATTTTCTATAATTTGTCCCGGGAATTCCCGAAATTGAAAAAAAAAACATATTTTGGTCTGGAAATTCAGATTTGGTTGTGAAAATAGTAGAACAATAAAATGAATTAAAATTTGTATTCAGCAAATCTCAGCATTAAATTGGCATTTAAGGAAAAAGTATTATAATTTGAATTACCAGGTCCGCAAAATGCCTAGTGCTTTAATTTTTTTTTCTCTATTATTTTATTTTTTTGAAAAACTGGATATATTTACGTATATTTTCGATTTTAAATTAAAAAAAAAACAATCTCATATCAAATTATTTATAATCAAACACCGGCATCTAGGGCAAATACGTACAAATGTAACGAATAAATACAGCTATTAAAGCAAAAAATATTTGCATGACGTTTTGGATTACTTCGGTTGAAACAGTAACAGAACAAAACAATTTGTACTTCCAAATGTATTGCTCTAAAATCTCCTGTACCTATTTAGACTGTAATTCTGATTTTCCCTCGGTTGGCGGTAGTAACTTGAAGATAATTTGTAAAATATGTTTTATATAAAACAATGAATTCAAAACTTATCTAAAATTTTACATTGACTGGTATCATTTTATTTATTGTCGTTGTTTGTTTTCTAGCTGTTTTAGTCATGTCATATAAAATATATATAAAAGAAAAAAAATATGAAAGAATTCCAAAGTTTTTTTTGAATAGGTCCTATAAACATATGGAAAACAAAAGCTTATTGGATCTTTAAAAAAAAACTCAAGAATTATGTAATTTGATTCGCAAATTAAAAAATGATTAATCATACTGGAATTAAAAATAGTAGTTGATATAAAATCCTAAACACCACAAAGACAAAAAAAAATCTTTTAGGCTATTTTAAAACTGTCGTTTTTGTTTAGATTGAAGTGAGGATTATAACCATTTGATATTATTAAGCTAATTCAATGATTTTAAGCTTGAAATCATAACAAATATAATGAAACATAGATTTTATTACTGATTCAAAAATTTCCCGGGATCCCGGGAATTTCCGGGATTCCAAATATATTTTTCCCGTTTCCCGGGAAATTCAAAACCCGGGAAAATTGGACGCCCTAAGTACAAACAACACACCAAACCAAGCCTACTCCGGTGGAATCGCTGGCGGCGGTTGGACTCGCAATCCGCAGGTCGTCAGTTCCAAACACTGGGGTGGAAGGTTCCTTGGAGTAGAAAGAGGTTTGGGTGCTCTCACCATTCAAGCCTTCGGACTCCTAGGATCGAGCAGAAACTTGCAATAGAGACCACAAAAGACCCGGGGGTCGTTAATATGGATGGTTTGATTTTTGGTGTTGATTCTTTTAAGTTCTTTTAATTATTTTCTTAAATAATGCTGTATTCGATACAACAAAGATAGTTCAAAGCATTTTATTTTTATTTATTTTTTTGAGGCAAATAATTTATGATTTGTTTTTAATGATGATCGTTTTTAACTGGATTTGATTCCTTATTAAAGGAAATTTGTAATTCCGACCCCAATACTCTACAAGGGTGGTCCCCTCAGGAATAGCGATTTTATTGTTTGAAATCTAATAAAATGTAGCATTCCTAAAAATCGTATCGTTCATCGTTAGTTCATTGACATGATACTCAAAAAACAATACAAAGAATCTCACAAAATGCATACGTTCAGCTTCAAATTGGTAACCCCCGAAAGCAGGTGTAAAAATTCACACATTCAAGTGACAGTGAAAAAAAAACGGCTCACGTTTAGAAATTGCCGGCTTGAATTCATTTGATGCAAAAGGAGAGAAAAAAGTGTATGGAAATTATTGCTAATTAATAACCGCCGATGCCAGCTGAGCCCCGGTGATCGCGCTCATCTGCTTTGAATAATGGCTTCCAATTGCTCTCTTTTTTCGTTTGATTTCATTAAAGCGGAACAAACGTTAATGAATTTCCACGGGTGATTTTACGTGTTTGTATGATCGAGACACGGTATCGTTCGTGCACGTTAGTGCGTCGTACATATGTTTTTGTTTTACAAGATTCAAGTCATTAAAGCCGGGCCAGACATCTCTAATGACATCAACTTGAGCGCAGGGGGGTTTTGTTTTGTCGTTACAGCTCGTTGCACGTAAATGATTTAATCAGATGTGATTTTTGTTTTGTTTCTTCTTTTTTTGGTTTTTTTTTTTCGAAAAAGGTGTGTAGATGTTACAACATTGCATTTTATTAACACAGGTGGATCGTTTCGGAACCGTGGAGCTGAAATTGAAAGTTTATGGGAGCATGTGATGTTTTCGAGGGTTTGTGTGTTTTAATCTGATATTTACAAATGATTGTGAAGAAAGTGACAGCATCAAAATAAAAAAAAATGAGCATGATTGAAATAAAAAAAAAAGTGTTGTCTGTTATTTCATGATTATTTTTTAATTATTATTCAATCTGAAAAAACTGAGATTTTTATTGTGAATTGAAACAACGTTAAATTTAACAAAACATGAATGAGTCCAGCAATTATGCTACAAATAACCAAACTATGTGCTTTTTGTAATGTTATATCAATAAAAATCTTGTTTTAGGTTATTTTTTTCATTCAAATTCAAGTAAATATATTTTAAAACGCGGTTAATTCGCAAATAAAACTTTAGAACATCGAGATTTCAAGTTTTTTGCCTTCCTCACTGAGGTAAGGCTATAATCCTGCTCTAAAAATGAACTTTTTATTAAAAGCTCGAAGACCCACCTTCATATACACATATCGACTCAGAATCGAAAACTGAACAAATGTCTGTGTGTGTATGTGTGTGTGTGTGTATGTATGTATGTGTTCAAAAATCTTGCCAAGTTTTCTCAGCACTGGCTGAACCGATTTTGATCGAACCAGTTGCATTCGACTTGGTTTAGGGTCCCATACATCGCTATTGAATTGTTTGAAGTTTCGATAAGTAGTTCAAAAGTTATGTATAAAAATGTGTTTTCACATATATCCGGATCTCAATTATATGCATGTAAACGATGTCTGGATCCATCATCCGACCCATCGTTGGTTAGGTAATCGAGAGACCTTTCCAACGAGTCCACAACATTGAAGATCTGGCAACCCTGTCTCGAGTTATGACCACTTAAGTGATATTTATGTACTCTTTTGAAGCCGGATCTCACTTAAATGCATGTAAATGATGTCCGGATCCATCATCCGACCCATCGTTGGTTAGGTAATCGAGAGACCTTCCCAACGAGTCTACAACATTGAAGATCTGGCAACCCTGTCTCGAGTTATGACCACTTAAGTGATATTTATGTACTCTTTTGAAGCCGGATCTCACTTAAATGCATGTAAACAATGTCCGGATCCATCATCCGACCCATAGTTGCTTAGGTAATCAAAAGACCTTTCCAACGAGTCCACAACATCGAAGATCTGGCAACCCTGTCTCAAGTTATGACCACTTAAGTGATATTTATGTACTTTTTTGAAGCCGGATCTCACTTAAATGCATGTAAACGATGTCCGAATCCATCATCCGACCCATCGTTGGTTAGGTAATCAAGAGACCTTTCCAATGAGTCCACAACATCGAAGATCTGGCAACCCTGTCTCGAGTTATGACCACTTAAGTGATATTTATGTACTCTTTTGAAGCCGGATCTCACTTAAATGCATGTAAATGATGTCCGGATCCATCATCCGACCCATCATTGGTAAGGTTATCAAGAGACCTTTTCAACGAGTCCACAACATCGAAGATCTGGCAACCCTGTCTCGAGTTATGACAACTTAAGTTATATCTGTGTACTTAATTTTCTGGACCTAAAAAAATAGCTGAAATATGTGTCCAAACCACTCATATTACCCATTGTTGGTAAAAAGTGAGGAAGGCATCAACCACACAGGTGGATTAAGTTAGTTTTTTTATTAATCTTTGTGTAGAAATTTGGGATTAAAAGAAAGAAACAATGCTCTAAATGACTTCCTGAATATGGTGACCAACTTGAAAAAAATTTAGAGGGTTCAAACTGCCCTTTGCCATCCAAACTTCCAATGATCATCGATAATATTCAATAACAGCCAACTTGCCACCAGCACAGACCCACTCAACGTCAAATGAGGCTTTCACCAAAAATAGCTCCCCTGCATGCTATTTTTGGAACCGCGTGACCACCATTCATCGTGAAGAGACGTGATAATTTTTTGCTCAACCCCCCAACTCAGACTAACCCGCACTCAGATTGACCTGCGTTACCTCTCGCACACACTCACCCAACAAGATCGCAAACGCAGATAGACGCAGACCCCAAATAGCTGGGCCCTGGGAGAGTTGGCGGGGTCCGGACGATTGTGAAATGCTATTGAACTTGAGCACAGGCAAAACCGGCGGCGGAGTGAACTTTGCAGCAAGCAACAAAAAAAAAAGTGGAGAAAAAAACGGATGAAAATAGCTGAGATGAAAGAGAAAGGAACCCTAAGCCCAGATCTGGCTCTTTTTTTCCCATATTAGCAGCGATTAATATTCACACATCGTTCGTCAAAGAAAAACCCGAGGAGTTTTCCTTGTTTGAGTCAAAAAAAAAAATCTATATTTCAGAGATTTTTTGGGTTTTTTGTTGAACACTTCAAACAGTTACACAACTTTGGTTCAGATTTACAAAATTTATTTCAATATTCATATTGTTTGAGCGTTTAGCTCAAAAAACAAAAAAAAAACAATAAATTTGGGTGAAGTTTGAAATGCTAATCCCACTAAAGCTAATGCTAATGCTCACACTGCGATTTGGACTACATTTGGGTTGATCTTCGGACAATCTTGGCGCAAAATCTCATTCACTTTCTCGTGTGGTGCGAAATCTTGTGTGTGTTTGTGTGGGGTTAGCATAATTTCACCCCTTGCAGGAAAGCCATTCTTCTTCGCTGTCAGTCTTTTGGTCCAGGTTGACACCTTACCCTTTTTGTGAGCTGGGCGAGAAATATGGGCAGCAGCAGGTTTCCCCTTTTCTAGGAACGTGACTTGACAAATGTCCAAACCATGCCAAGCAAGAGGCAACGAACCCGCGGGTTCGTCGCTTAAGCCATTTGTGAAGTCTATTGTGTGTTTGCTTTCGGAACACTTTGTATCGCACACACAGATAATTTCTGGAAATTATGAAGTGAGGCTAATTTTATGCTTTTGAAAGATCCATCATCGCCAGAAGAAGAATATCTCGCGATCTCGGCTTAGATGGAGGCCACACGCACATCCCACCCTTCCCCCGGCAAGGGTTGCGCAACTTTGCATGCCACACGATCCATTGGCCGTAGAACGTAGATTCTTGCGCGGCGCAAAGATCGGTATCCGAAACGTTTGCGTGTTGATCATCTTGGACCGATTGGCACGAGCAACTGGTGTTTGGAGATATTTCGCATAGTTTACCTTCCTTTCTGTGCAGTATGGATAGTTGAATACAGTGCTGGGTGGAGAAACATCTGGTGGACGTAATGAATGATGTATTCTTTGAGATGGTGCGTCTAAAATATGAAATGATGTTAACGTGTAGGATAGCAATCTTCTTGCAAAACTTTTTGTAAGCTGAAAATAAGTTAATGCTAATAAGTTTTTAAAACAAATTAGAAAAGAACAATGGTTTTCTCCTTTTTTGCATTCATCGTTTATCAATAAATGAGCAACTCTCTACGAAATCGGCCGATTTCGACCATTATTATTTTATGTATTTTTTTATTTGACTTAAACTTTGTGGGGGCCTTCCCTATGACCAAATAAGCTATTTTGCGTCATTGGTTCACCCATACAAGTCTCCATACAATTTTGGCTGCTGTCCATACAAAAATGGTATGTAAAAATATTCAAACAGCTGTAACTTTTGAGTGAGTTTTCTGAAACTCCAATTTTCGTGTTTCTTTTTCTTAAAGCGGCTCTATTTCATTAACCCGAGGTCCAATCTTCAATGTCTCTTAGACAATTTTATAGCAAATTTTCTGAACTTTTCAAAAAAAATATTTTTAGAAATGGTCACTCATGGTCACTATTTTTAAAAATTGAAAAACTGCAAATATTTCGCTAAAATCAAACTTTCGGTGGCTATATCTTGAAAACGGAGCCCTTCATCAAAAAATCTGTAGAGAACTTTTCGATTGCAAATTCAATTTTGCATTAAAAAATAATGTCAAACTTGTTTTTGCATGAAACTTCGATTTTTTCCAAAAATCACTATTATTTTCAAAAAATCATAACTCGGTGGCAGATTTTTTGACCATGTTTCTCTATGGCTCAAAAGTTGCGGATTTTTGTCCCCTAAAACATATCAAAAAATCTCGAAAATCAAAAAATACGTATTTTGGGAAATTGAGTTTGAGTGAAAAAAAAGTTGATAAAAAAATCTGCAATTTTTTTCCGAGTACCTATTTTGTTCTCAAAAGTACTCAACGGTACCTACAACTTTGCCGAAGACACCAAATTGATCAGAAAATTCACTCAAAAGTTACAGCTGTTTGAATATTCACATACCATTTTTGTATGGACAGCAGCCAAAATTGTATGGAGACTTGTATGGGTGAACCAATGACACAAAATAGCTTATTTGGTCATAGGGAAGGCCTCCACAAAGTTTGAGCCAAATAAAAAATTACAAATAAAATCCATTTCCGGTTTTGGTAGAGAGTTGCTCAAATAATTTTAAAATATTTGCAAACATGACCATTGGTCATTCTAAGATTTCTGTTAGGTACATTTCGTTTGCGATGCGATGACGCCAGATCGTTGAGAGTTTCCAAAAAAATGTTTTGCCCTTTTTTTCGACAGTTTAGAAAATCAAGCATTTATAAAATCTGACCCTAACAATTTTTTTAACATTTATTAAAAAATTAGTATTTCCTAAAATTGAAAATTTTCATCAGAATTTTTATGTTTAAAATAAAAAAAGAAAAATGCAATAAATTTCTCTTATTTACAGGATGCAATATTTCTTTCTAAGGTGTCCAAAACAGTACTTGAAACTTTGCCGAAGACCCCAAATCCATCATAAAGATGCACATTTTTTGGAAATTTTGCCATTTTTTTTCTTGGGCAGCTGCGTAAATTGACAGAAATGGATTTCTTGTTTAATCAAAATTCAAATTTTCTTGGCGGAAGTTACTTTGCACCGAAAATCTGTATATTGTTGAAGAATTGTATGACCAAGTCACCAAAACAGCAAAAAAAATCTAAAAATAATGGCCCGCTGTTCAATTCAACTTTTTTTTTCACAGGTGAAATTTTTGAAGTTATTGACATTTTGAAATGTTATTTTTGATTTTATAACTCTCAATTAGAGCGTCCAATTTCCCGTCCCGGGGAAAAAATCCCGGGAATTCCCGGGATTTCCCGAAAAAAAAATAATTCCCGTTTCCAGGGAAATTTGTAAATTTCCCAGGAATTCCCGAAATTCAAGCGGGAGTATAAATTTTCTTAAATTTTTGGAACTATTTTTTGAAAATGCTCTGAATAAATAATAAAAGAACAATCTTAACATGGTTTTGTTCAATTAAATGTATTGTTTGGTTTATATATAATAAATCAGATTATCAGAAAATATGATATTGATATATTATTTCTGAGGATATTAATTTTTGAAGCAACTTGAACTAGATGTTGCTCAATGAGTTTATTTATTAATTATTACAATTAGGTTAGCTTTTTACAGATTGATGATATTTCACGAAAACAATATTAACTCCTTGCCTCCAAATCAAAATTGAGATTTTTTTACGTTTTTGTTTACCATGATCAAATGAGATGAAAATCAAATTTGTGCAAAAAGAATTAATTCAATTGGTAGAATACCTAGTACTAAAGAAATTACAATTTGAAGTAAAAGAATTATGGAACCCCTATTGCAACTACAGGTGTAAGAGGGTTAAATGTAAAAATATAGAAAACTTTTTGTGGAATGATGTTAACTTATCGTATAATTTAAATCATGTTGCATAATAATAAAAAAAAGATCATTGAAAAATTACTTTCAATTGTTTGTTCTCAAAAAATGCAAAAATATATTCAAAACTTGCTACAAATATTTGAAAATATTGGTTTGTTTGGAGTAAAACCAACACTAAAAATCTTTACCATTTGTTCAAGAGCTGAAACCAGTATTTGTCATGAAAAACATAATTTCAGCAGGTTTTGCCTTCCTCACTGAGGTAAGGCTATAATCCTGCTCTAAAAATGAACTTTTTATTAAAAGCTCGAAGACCCACCTTCATGTATACATATCGACTCAGAATCGAAAACTGAACAAATGTCTGTGTGTGTGTATGTGTGTGTGTATGTGTGTGTGTATGTGTGTGTGTATGTGTGTGTGTATGTATGTATGTGACCAAAATTCTCACTGAGTTTTCTCAGCACTGGCTGAACCGATTTTGACCAAACCAGTTGCATTCGACTTGGTTTAGGGTCCCATACATCGCTATTGAATTGTTTGAAGTTTCGATAACTAGTTCAAAAGTTATGTATAAAAATGTGTTTTCACATATATCCGGATCTCATTTATATGCATGTAAACGATGTCCGGATCCATCATCCGACCCATCGTTGGATAGGTAATCGAGAGACCTTTCCAATGAGTCCACAACATTGACGATCTGGCAACCCTGTCTCGAGTTATGACCACTTAAGTGATATTTATGAACTTTTTTGAAGCCGGATCTCACTTAAATGTATGTAAACGATGTCCGGATCCATCATCCAACCCATCGTTGGATAGGTAATCAAGAGACCTTTCCAATGAGTCCACAACATTGAAGATCTTGCAACCCTGTCTCGAGTTATGACCACTTAAGTGATATTTATGTACTTTTATGAAGCCGGATCTCACTTAAATGTATGTAAACGATGTCCGGATCCACCATCCGACCCATCGTTGGATAGGTAATCGAGAGACCTTTTCAACGAGTCCACAACATTAAAAATCTGGCAACCCTGTCTCGAGTTAAGACTGCTTAAGTGATATTTATGTACTTTTCTGAAGCCGGATCTCACTTAAATGTATGTAAACGATGTCCGGATCCATCATCCGACCCATCGTTGGATAGGTAATCGAGAGACCTTTCCAACGAGTCCACAACATTAAAAATCTGGCAACCCTGTCTCGAGTTAAGACTACTTAAGTGATATTTATGTACTTTTCTGAAGCCGGATCTCACTTAAATGTATGTAAACGATGTCCGGATCCATCATCCGACCCATCGTTGGATAGGAAATCGAGAGACCTTTCCAATGAGTCATTGACATTGACGATCTGGCAACCCTGTCTCGAGTTATGACTACTTAGGTGATATTTATGTACTTTTTTGAAGCCGGATCTCATTTAAATGTATGTAAACGATGTCCGGATCCATCATCCGACCCATCCTTGGATAGGTAATCGAGAGACCTTTCCAATGAGTCCACAAAATTGACGATCTGGCAACCCTGTCTCGAGTTATGACTACTTAAGTGATATTTATGTACTTTTTTGAAGCCGGATCTCATTTAAATGTATGTAAACGATGTCCGGATCCATCATCCAAACCATCGTTGGATAGGTAATCGAGAGACCTTTCCAATGAGTCCACAAAATTGACGATCTGGCAACCCTGTCTCGAGTTATGACTACTTAAGTGATATTTATGTACTTTTCTGAAGCCGGATCTCATTTAAATGTATGTAAACGATGTCCGGATCCATCATCCAACCCATCGTTGGATAGGTAATCGAGAGACCTTTTCAACGAGTCCACAATATTAAAAATCTGGCAACCCTGTCTCGAGTTATGACTGCTTAAGTGATATTTATGTACTTTTATGAAGCCGGATCTCACTTAAATGTATGTAAACGATGTCCGGATCCATCATCCGACCCATCGTTGGATAGGTAATCGAGAGACCTTTCCAATGAGTCCACAACATTGACGATCTGGCAACCCTGTCTCGAGTTATGACTACTTAAGTGATATTTATGTACTTTTTTGAAGCCGGATCTCATTTAAATGTATGTAAACGATGTCCGGATCCATCATCCAACCCATCGTTGGATAGGTAATCGAGAGACATTTCCAACGAGTCCACAACATTAAAAATCTGGCAACTCTGTCTCGAGTTATGACTACTTAAGTGATATTTATGTACTTTTATGAAGCCGGATCTCACTTAAATGTATGTAAACGATGTCCGGATCCATCATCCGACCCATCGTTGGATAGGTAATCGAGAGACCTTTCCAATGAGTCCACAACATTGACGATCTGGCAACCCTGTCTCGAGTTATGACTACTTAAGTGATATTTATGTACTTTTTTGAAGCCGGATCTCATTTAAATGTATGTAAACGATGTCCGGATCCATCATCCAACCCATCGTTGGATAGGTAATCGAGAGACATTTCCAACGAGTCCACAACATAAAAAATCTGGCAACTCTGTCTCGAGTTATGACTACTTAAGTGATATTTATGTACTTTTATGAAGCCGGATCTCACTTAAATGTATGTAAACGTTGTCCGGATCCATCATCCGACCCATCGTTGGTTAGATAATCAAGAGACCTTTCCAACAAGACCACAACATAGAAGATCTGGCAACCCTGTCTCGAGTTATGACCACTTAAGTTATATCTGTGTACTTATTTTTCTGGATCTAAAAAAATAGCTGAAATATGTGTCTAAATCACTCATATTACCCATTGTTGGTAAAAAGTGAGGAAGGCATCAACCACATAGGTGGATTAAGGTAGTTTTTTTTTTCATTTCAATAAACTGGTCACAGAGGCAAGTTTAAAATTTCTCATAAAAAATACCAAAATACATTTCCTTGTAGTTGAATAATTTTTTACACGCAGTCAAGCTGTTAATTGATCTTCACACTTATTTAAACCATTAATATTGATGTCCTATACAATTTTGTTGCAGAATATTAATTAAAACCAAGATCACAACAATTTTCAATAAATTTAAAATTCCCGGGAATTCCCGGAAAATTGGCTTAAAATTTCCCGTTTCCCGGGAAATATGTAAACCCGGTAAATTGGACGCTCTACTCTCAATTTTTTTCTCATCATTATTTCCTTTATGATCAGAATATTTTACGGTCGATTCATGTTTCAAAATTGAAAATTCGGACTTTAATTTCATTTGTTTCTTATATTTGAGTGGCAGTATCTCAGGAACGATAAGCTTCAAAATATCTTAGACAGATTGGAAAGAATTTTCTCAGCTATTTATTAAAAGTATTTTTCGAAATGGGCATTAACACTTGTAATCCCAACGAGAAAATGCAACTTCACCGACTCTTTGCACAAATGGAAAAAGATGAAAATGCCTTTTTCATTGTAACTTATGGTAGACGCATCAGTTTTGGATTTACCTAGTTGTTGGTGATTCTTGACATCCTTCCGGATCGAATGGCACAAGAATAATCGGATGAAGTTGCATTTCCAACTTTTTTGACACCCTTGGTGCTTCGCGTAAGTTTTGACCTCGTTGGCGCTACAAGTGTTAAGTACTTTTTGATTGCAAATTAGATTTTAACTCGAAAAATAAAAAAAAAAACATTCAAAATATGTTGCCACTTCCGAATTATTTTTAGAAATCATGTCTGCATTAGCCACATTTTTTTAAATTTAAGGTCCCCTTTTCAATATTGGCCCAAAAAATCAGTAGGCAAAATAAATCAAGAAAACATCAAAATTTTAAGGTGAAACGAAAAGACAGTGCCACTAGAGTTTTTGAAAGCACCTTTAAGAATAAAGCGGTAACATGCTCTGTCTGCTGCAGACGTAAAAATAAAGATATCAAGGAAACTGTCAAAATCAGATTGATTTGATTTAAGTTGAACAGAAGGTGCCCAAGAACTGACGTCCCGTTTCGCCTTAACATTCCAACGCCCAAGGCTCCGAAAAAGTTGGAACAGTAACTTCAACTCGCTGGTTCTCGGTCATAACTCAACAAATCAAGATGATCCTTCTTTCCAGTGATTTGTTAGGATGTCTAGATTCTAGAACTTAATTTGATCAAATCTATAATTTATGCGATTAAAAACATCGTTCCAACTTTTTTTTTGCGTGTAAAAAAAAATTGCCAAAAATTCCGCGGAGGCAGTCGTTTTTAAAACAGGTGGAACGATGTTTTCGGTCGTAGAAATTACAGATTTGTTCAAATCAAGTTCTGCAAAATTGTAGGATCATCTAGACATCACTGGAGACAAGAATCGTCCCGATTGATGGAGTAATGCCCGAGAACCAGCGAGTTGAAGTTACCGTTCCACATTTTTTGGAAGGCTTGGGCGTCCGTGTAAGTTGGACATGCGTTGGGTGTTCCAGTGTTAATCGAAATATAAGTCTTATTTACTCAAAACAGTTCGAAATGCACTTTTCTACGTTGATAATCTTTTGTAACATGTTTTGACTTGATCAAAAATATTTTGTTTTTTTTCTGGTACAACATTTTTTTATTCGTTGATACTTACATATTTTGGAAACAAAAGATTTCAAAACAACTGGTGCAAAATGTAGTTTAAAATATTTTTGAACTATGATCGTCTTGTAACTTCTATTCTTATTGCCCTTCCCCCTCTCAACGCCGGCAGAGTCGAGGGACTAAACTGAAATATTTGCAGCGGCATTATTTTTCCAAAACAAAAAAAAACGCCATTTCGACGTTCCGAGAAAAACGCGTTTTAATGATTGACTTTGAATAAACAAAAACGAGAGCACGCAATGTAAACAATGACAAACACGTTTTGTTTGGTTCAGTGCGTTGCCCCGAAGTTTGGTTGAAATGTGTTGCTGGAGTCCCGAGTTATAATTACAAATGTTTACTGTAGTCTTACTTGTACGTGCATCAAACGCATCCTGACCTGCAATCCCTTTGGCCGATTGTCGCACTTACATCAATTTTCAAGGAGTGACAAGATAGCACGACAAGATTGAAACTTCTTTCGTATGAAAGTGACAAAAATCCGCGGAGCTTTTTTGGTTTTTATTGAATATCTCAGGATTGAAATCGAATTTTGGGGATCTGTGAAGGTCAACAGGTGAGGCATTGTGAGCTGCACAAAATGGCGTTCTTAACTCAATTTGGCCCAAAATGCACGTACGACAAGTTAGCACGACGGCGACGAGATGATAGCATACTAGCGACAATCCGAACTATCTCCCAAGACTCAGACCAATTAGTCTGGATCCCGTTCGTTCGATAGATATTTTTTTTCTGATGATGTTCATTCCGGTTTTCTTCACACTCTCCCGATTTCAACCTCGTATCCAGTCCAGCCAGTCAGCGCGCCATTGGCGAAATGTGACAAGTTCGGTTCATCGAACAAGTCATCGGATCCACCCCTCACATTCTGCGCCCCGCGATAATCTCGATTATCGACGAAACATGGCAAATTTGATTAGCGATGGCATTGTTGCCAGTTCACGGGAAAGGTCTTTACGCCCGCGTGTCTAATCCGTCCCCCCCCCCCCCTTGCTGCAGTCTACTCATATAACGATTCCGAGGGCTTCCTCGCTGGCTGCTGGAACTGGCGCCCAAAGACATCCGGGACTGTAGCTGTCAGTCTCGATCAATCGTGTGGGGAGATCTTTCAACGCGTGCGTTCAAAATAGCGTGAACATTAGCTCCTGATTGAAGCCCTCCCTCCCTTTGGTGTTTACAGCTCCACCTCCCCTAGGAATTGATTACACTGGGGCACAAAGTTGGTAACATTTTATCGAGTCTTCTATGTTTGATTTAAATTTTGATATATTTTTTTAACCTAGTGTTAAAATTTATTACAAAACTATGTAACGCGCTACGCTGTCGGCATCAGCTAACTCAAGAAGACCACATGCAGAGCGTATCGAATCGGGCTCGGACTGCAAGGCAACGGACTTGATGCAGCATTGATTACATGATGACGACGATCTGGAACTCCCATCAGCTCATGTGGAGAGGCACGCGAGGACCATCAACTATAGAGCTATCGAAGAGGCGCTTCCCAAACGCGCGCGCGCTCGGAGAAAATATGCAAATCGCGATGCCCACACGGTTTTAATCGATTTTGAGCAGAGAAGTGCGGAGAGAAGTTTGTGATGGTGAATGAATTAATAACTGGGCATGCAAGCTGGGCTGGGCTCGTGCCAGCGATGGATACCAACTTGAAGCTATAGACAATCTTGTGTAAGACTAGGTAAAAACATTTTTATTTTTACAAATCGAGTTTGAAATTCCCATGTACTTTTTTACTCAACCCATCCTGACTAATGAAATTAAGTCGGGTCGAGTGATTTTTCCCTATTCTTTTGTTGAGCCTTATGATCACTGCGACCAATTAGAGGAATATTGTGGTGTAATTTTTCCCTATACAGCAATTCCATATGGGTGATTCTCCGCCAACTCACACAACAGTTGCCCCGACCCCTCTTCGATTTGCGTGAAACTTTGTCCTAAGGGGTAACTTTTGTCCCTGATCACGAATCCGTGGTCCGTTCTTTGATATCTCGTGACGGAGGGGCGGTACGACCCCTTCCATTTTTGAACATGCGAAAAAAGAGGTGTTTTTCAATCATTTGCATCCTGAAACGGAGATGAGATAGAAATTTGGTGTCGATGTGACTTTTAAAATTAGACGCCCGATTTGATGGCGTACTCAGAATTCTGAAAAAACGTATTTTTCATCGAAAAAAAACACTAAAAACAGTTTTAAAAATTCTCCCATTTTCCGTTACTCGACTGTAAAAATTTTTGGAACATGTCATTTTATGGGAAATTTGTAAAATCGTGATAACTCGTGATGTTTATAAACAAACCCCTTATGTCTATAAATCAAAATTTTTGAAATTGTCTGCTCTACAACTTTGTAGAACAGTGTTACACTCTAAAAAAATAACCCTGCAAAGTTAGAAAAACACGAAATTTTAAAATGAAAAAAATTGTTCTAAATGAAAAAATTACCCTTCTGGGTCAATGAAGATTCGAAAAGAACATTAAATTTCCCATAAAATGACATGTTCCAAAATTTTTTACAGTCGAGTAACGGAAAATGGGAGAATTTTTAAAACTTTTTTAGTGCTTTTTTCCATGAAAAATACGTTTTTTCGGAATTCTGAGTACGCCATCAAATCGGGCGTCTAATTTTACATAAAGGTCTCTTTGACACCAAATTTCTATCTCATCGCCGTTTCAGGCTGCAAATTATTGAAAAAAAACCTCTTTTTACGCATGTTCAAAAATGGGAGGGGTCGTACCGCCCCTCCGTCACGAGATATCAAAAAACGGACCTCGGATTCATGATCAGGGACAAAAGTTACCCCTTAGGACATAGTTTCACGCAAAAAGAAGAGGGGTCGGGGCAACTGTTGTGTGAGTTGGCGGAGAATTACCCACTTAGATAAGTATTTTTTTTTTTTTGTTTGGCCATTAGGGTGATTTACGCTGTACTTTTTGGGTGGTCCGACAAATTGTCATTTTCGTTGATTTAACAAAAACCACTTTTTGGAAAAATCATAACTTCACTCCATTTGAACTGATTTTAGCTGTCAGAAAATTAAAGATGATAAGTTTGACTTTCAAGCTAAAAAAAAAGTTTGGAGTTTTTAAAAATCTAGCCTATCATTTAAAAAGGTCTTATGAAAACTTCAAATCCCGTTTTGACAGTGTCTGGAATAATGAACCTATAATATAGTATAACATATTTTATATACGGATTCTTTGGACAACTTTAAATAACGTATCAAAAGATGGGCAAGGTTCATTAACAGGATTCCAAGATATGATTTTTGAAAATAAAATATGGGGTTTTCGACGCGTACAAAACAAGAAAGTTACGAAAATGGGGTATAAACAACTGTTTTTCACTGAATCTGCGATAACTCGGCACTCGGACGCAGCACTCGGAAGTACATGGTGTACTTTTCAACAAAAAGGTATGAATCCCGCATAGTTGGGTTTTTAGAAGTGAGGAACTTATTTCGGATTTGAATTCATAGGACAGAGTGCAGCGCAAAATCAAACTATTTTTTCAGTAAAATTGCTATAGCTCGCCAATGGTTCATTTTAGTTTGAGGTCTACATTGATTATAATGTAAAATTGTCCGAGGAACACAATGGTGATAAAATAAAACCAATAAAAATATATGGAATTGGTCAAAACTAAATTTTGATACTTAAAACGTTTAAATATAACATTTTTATCGAATTCTTTGGACAATTTTCTATAAAATGCAACTTAAAGACATTCTTTTGCTCAAATAGTTGCAAAGTTACGATTAAAAGAAAAAAATAGTTTTTCAGAAAATCGTCTAAAAAGAGGGCGGTGCCAAAAATAAAGGGATGGTCCAATCAGCAACAAACTAGAAATTTCTGTAAACTATCAATAGATGAAGGTTCCCTCCAAGTTTGGTCCAAATCGGTGAGGGTCGAGTCCAAAAGTGTACTCAGTTGACCTGGAATGACCCATATTCTTTAAAATGCCAAAATTGTATGGATTGTTTTAGTTTCCTTATTGAAAATCGGATGTAACATCTTAAAAGGGCTGTATCTCGAAAACTACATCACCGAATGTTTTAATTTTTTGCACAGAGGTGCGCTATGGATTTGGATAGAACCCAAATCTCGGATTGTATTTTTTTGTTTTCATAATAACCGTATTTTGAGCACCGTGACGTGGAAATCTCGGACCCTCCCCCCTCCCCCCTCGTGGACAATTTCAATACAAAACTTTTTTGTAAGGATCGAGAAAAATCGTTGAACAAACAAACGTTTTCGTAGTTTTTTGGTTTCTGCGCGCGGCGCTTCGAAAAATCCAGTTTTTATTTTGAGAAAATCGTATTTCGGAATCCTTTAAGAACAACTTCACCGTATTTTGATAGATTATGTGAAATTTCCCGAGGAATCCGATAAAAATATATTCAGACATGGGCTCTTTGGTTCTGAGACCATCAAACAGAATTTTGAATATTCTTACGCCATTTTGTAAAGTCAGCATATATCTTTGAAACTTTATACTATTTTCTCTTAAAATCCAAAAACCTTCCATTTGCGTCCAAGACAGCTTAAATCGGTTGAAATGGCGCGGAGAAAAATGTGGTTTTGTGAAAATCGACGAAAAACGACATTTTTTGAACCAACCTAACATGGCGCACGGATAGAAATCCTGTCCGTGTGTTCAGAAACATTCGTCGATAAAATCGAAAACATTGAATGTTTTCGATTTTGAAAACAAAATTTCCAATTATGTCAACAATGTCGACGAAATCTGCTACTTTGTTGCCTACATCTCGGCGTCAGCCGTTTCGTGTGTTAGAAATATCGACCACAACGCTAAGCAGTGATGACGTTTCGGGACTTTGTTTTTTTTTTCAGCTAACAGATCACAACACACCTTTTGGCCACCAAGTCGCGTCGCGCCGGTTTTCCGGGCCGTTTCCTGTTACCGTGACCAAGTCTTTCCGGTTTCGTGAACGTTTCCGGATTTTTGATTTACGCGGCAGTTGCGATTGCGTTTTTTGACTGACAAATTCGGCAAACGGTCTTCTCGTTCCTCGTTTTCGGTTCCAGAAAAATTCCGATGCGGTGGCAGTTTTCGGCAAACGAAAATAAAAGTTTAGTAAAACATGAAGACTCGAAAAAACCTGGTTCCTGGTGTTATCAGTGACCTCGGTAAAGAATTGCTTTTGTCGAACCATGTTATTCTTTTGAACGCTGTTTTTAATGGCAAGTTACAGCCGGAACAACCCGGATCAGCCAAGTGAATATTAGAGAGTGGCCAGCACCAACAATTCCGACCTACGGGACAGCACTGTAACCGTTTCATCAAACTCTGCCCGTTCGAGAGGATGCATCAAGTGGAATAACCAGACAAATGTGGAGTCATTTTGAAAAATTGAGGTAAATTATTTTTTTGCCTTGTTTGCTCTACCACCCAACCGAAACAGCCTCGAACCCCCAACACCTCAACACCTTCTTAACCCTCTAGTTCCCAATCTAGTTCAATCTAAATGACATTTCTATGGAACCATCCATAAACCACGAGGACACTTTTTGAGAAATTTAGTAAAAATAATAAATGCCAAAGATTTTAAGGTTTGAGTACTATTGTTAATTTGATTTGGTTAACCGCGGTGGATTTTCTTGAAATAATTCGAACTGTCAAAAATCCACCAAAGCATCTACCACATTGATCGCAAAAAAAAACTGTGGAAGCAAAAAATCCACCGGTAGATGCTTTGATGGATTTTTAACAGTTCGAATTATTTCAAGAATATCCACCGCGGTTAACCAAATCAAATTAACAATAGTACTCAAATCTTAAAATCTTTGGCATTTATTACTTTTACTAAATCAAATTAACATTAGTACTTTGAAAATTACGATGATTTTGATATTTTAAAGTAATCTAAAAATCTAAAATCTAAAAATCTAAAAATCTACAAATCTCAAAATCTCAAAATCTAAAAATCTAAAAATCTAGAAATCTAAAAATCTAAAAATCTAAAAATCTAAAAATCTAAAAATCTAAAAATCTAAAAATCTAAAAATCTAAAAATCTAAAAATCTAAAAATCTAAAAATCTAAAAATCTAAAAATCTAAAAATCTAAAAATCTAAAAATCTAAAAATCTAAAAATCTAAAAATCCAAAAATCTAAAAATCTAAAAATTTAAAAATCTAAAAATCTAAAAATCTAAAAATCTAAAAATCTAAAAATCTAAAAATCTAAAAATCTAAAAATCTAAAAATCTAAAAATCTAAAAATCTGAAAATCTAAAAATCTAAAAATCTAAAAATCTAAAAATCTAAAAATCTAAAAATCTAAAAATCTAAAAATCTAAAAATCTAAAAATCTAAAAATCTAAAAATCTAAAAATCTAAAAATCTAAAAATCTAAAAATCTAAAAATCTAAAAATCTAAAAATCTAAAAATCTAAAAATCTAAAAATCTAGAAATCTAAAAATCTAAAAATCTAAAAATCTAAAAATCTAAAAATCTAAAAATCTAGAAATCTAAAAATCTAAAAATCTAAAAATCTAAAAATCTAAAAATCTAAAAATCTAAAAATCTAAAAATCTAAAAATCTAAAAATCTAAAAATCTAAAAATCTAAAAATCTAAAAATCTAAAAATCTAAAAATCTAAAAATCTAAAAATCTAAAAATCTAAAAATCTAAAAATCTAAAAATCTAAAAATCTAAAAATCTAAAAATCTAAAAATCTAAAAATCTAAAAATCTAAAAATCTAAAAATCTAAAAATCTAAAAATCTAAAAATCTAAAAATCTAAAAATCTAAAAATCTAAAAATCTAAAAATCTAAAAATCTAAAAATCTAAAAATCTAAAAATCTAAAAATCTAAAAATCTAAAAATCTAAAATCTAAAAATCTAAAAATCTAAAATCTAAAAATCTAAAAATCTAAAAATCTAAAAATCTAAAAATCTAAAAATCTAAAAATCTTAAAATCTAAAAATCTAAAAATCTAAAAATTTAAAAATCTAAAAATCTAAAAATTTAAAAATCTAAAAATCTAAAAATCTAAAAATCTAAAAATCTAAAAATCTAAAAATCTAAAAATCTCAAAATCTAAAAATCTCAAAATCTAGAGATCTAAAAATCTAAAAATCTTAAAATTAAGATTTTCAAATTTTAAATTTTTAAGATTTTAAGATTTTAAGATTTTAAGATTTTAAGATTTTAAGATTTTAAGATTTTAAGATTTTAAGATTTTAAGATTTTAAGATTTTAAGATTTTAAGATTTTAAGATTTTAAGATTTTAAGATTTTAAGATTTTAAGATTTTAAGATTTTAAGATTTTAAGATTTTAAGATATTAAGATTTTAAGATTTTAAGATTTTAAGATTTTAAGATTTTAAGATTTTAAGATTTTAAGATTTTAAGATTTTAAGATTTTAAGATTTTAAGATTTTAAGATTTTAAGATTTTAAGATTTTAAGATTGTAAGATTTTAAGATTTTAAGATTTTAAGATTTTAAGATTTTAAGATTTTAAGATTTTAAGATTTTAAGATTTTAAGATTTTAAGATTTTAAGATTTTAAGATTTTTAGATTTTTAGATTTTAAGATTTTAAGATTCTTAGATTTTTAGATTTTTAGATTTTTAGATTTTTAGATTTTTAGATTTTTAGATTTTTAGATTTTTAGATTTTTAGATTTTTAGATTTTTAGATTATTAGATTTTTAGATTTTTAGATTTTTAGATTTTTAGATTTTTAGATTTTTAGATTTTTAGATTTTTAGATTTTTAGATTTTTAGATTTTTAGATTTTTAGATTTTTAGATTTTTAGATTTTTAGATTTTTAGATTTTTAGATTTTTAGATTTTTAGATTTTTAATCGATAGATTTTAATTTTTTTTGGGTAGATTTGAAAATTATGGGATTTTTTTCGTTACATTTCAGATTTTAAGATTTCTTTTTTAAATTTTTTTAGAGGATTTGAATTTCATAGTTTTTGGTTTTTGATGTTTAGATTTCTGAATTTGAGATTTTTATAGTATTAGATTTTTAGAATTTTTATCTCATGATTTTTGAATTTCAAAATTTTTAGGATTTAGATTTTAAGATATTATATAGTTTAACATTGTAATATTTTCGTTTTTTATTGTTTTTTGTTGTTCATTGTTTATTATTGTTTATTTATTTTTACTGATTCCATTTCTAGGCAGCTTGTTGCCAGCAGTTCGTGCCATTCGATGTGGTCAAATTCGATGACCAGGATCCGTTGCCGTTGTTTAGAACTGCTTTTTTGTTGTTGGCCGAACTCGAAGAAGAAAATTTAACTCAGGTGTGCAGCAGGGTGAGTTGATTTAAAGAATATTTAGATGAAATACAGCCTAATTGTTCTCTCGTTCAATTTTAGTACAAAACGCCGGAGGAAATCGCGGTTTGGATGAATCGATAGCATCTTAACCAAAGGCATAAAAGTACTCCTGCGTCATCCGGCCGAGGACGATCCTGACGCTCAAGAACTAAAAGAACAAACAGAAACATTCATGACATAGATTCGAGCCAGCACGCTAACACCGGAAGCTGGTGAAATGTCAAATGATGAGGTTAGCTCGTTTGTGGTGCCGCGAACTTAACTCGTCATCTTGCCAGCTAGATCAAATATAACTGATCGAACTCTCATCTGGACCAGACCTGCTACAGGCTGTCGCTTTTGGAAATCACGTTCGACGATATGAAAGAAGAAGCAAGCCATGATCAACGTGCCGCTGGAAACTCTTGGTGGGAAGGAAAATCCACTAGGACCTTACATAAATGGACTTTTCATGCCCCGACGTGTGTCCCAATCTGGCCTTGTGAAATTGGTCTGATGGAAGTAAGTAGTCTTCAGATATATTCAAGTTTCACAAACTAATCACCTCTTTCAACAGGCCTATTCGGTGATGCCAAGAAGTAACTTCCCACCTGCCGGTTGTCAAGGCGCCCGCCTTTCGTTCAAGTCTGGCCGACCGTACTTCGTTGAGCTGATGCTGCGCACCGACGTAGCCAAACTGACCGCGCCTGATGAGAACGTCGCAATTGGCTCTAAGTACTGATCCAAACGAGCAGCGGGTAAGATCCTCAAGTTCAAACTCCTTTGCACAATCTCTAATCCCTCTTCCAATCAATTTAGCTCTGATGCCTGATGCACGTTCATCGTGACTACGAACCACCTGCTTATGTTGCGCGAATACATTAGGACTCAACTTCGTCGGTCTACCTCAGGCGCAGGAGGTCATAGCAACTCCAGCTTGATGCTATCCTCGACTAAGGAGACTGTCAACCCGAACACGCAGCGGTGCTGACAAACCACGTTCCGGCATCAATTCGGATGGTAGGCCTTCCTTCTGGAGCAGTTCCGACATGGGCCCAAAGCTGACGAAATTAATCAGTATATTGGACTAATCTCTTAGATTTTAATTCACATTATGCCTAAATATTTGTGTGCAAGTTAATTGCTCGTTTTAAAATGAAAATAAAGTAATTTTATGCAAATAAATTGTTTTTTAATATTATTTACTGTTCCGAAATTGTTTTGAACTATAACGGTCGATTTGAAAAGCAAAATATCGACGCTACATCGATACTTTGCAAATTGCATACATTTCGGCGCATTCAGACCATGATATTTATGTTGACGAAATCAACAACATTTTTTATCGATTTCGTTGCAAATGTTACCGGACGACTGGTCGATAACATTCTGAAACGAATTTTAGAACGAATCGACAACAATGTTGTCGATTTCGCGGACAGGATTTCTATCCGTGCGTAAGTCACCCTAATGGCCAAAAAATGCGGGTCTTATTATTTCGAAACCACAAACAAATTTTGAGCCTGTTCGACTTTTTTTCGATCATGCTGTTTTCGTGGAGAATTTATAAATGTATCAAAATACATATGGGACATTATTGCGAGCAGGGCAAAGAACAATAATAACAATGTTAAAAATAAAATATTATTCTTTTTAGCTAAAGTTTACGTACAGATGACCATGAAAATTAAAAATAAATTTTGGATATTTAATGTTCTCATTCAACATTTTTGAAAAATCTTTTTTTTTTTCAACGGTTAAAAAATCTGAAGATTTACTTTAATCCATGCTAATCTTAGCCTTAGTAGTTGCACCTTGGTGAATGCTTAAATACATTGAAATCAAATCCGCCGCACTTTGCGCAGTAGCCAGGTTGACGCTCTCAAGCACCGCAGAATGTAAAATAATCTAGCCTTTTTTTCTAAATTTTCCTCATTAATACCAATAAATTTGATTCCTCCAAAGAAACAGATTTTTGAATACTTACTTTAGTCAGGTTAGATTGGATTCGTTTTTGAATGAAAAGCTTCCACAATTGGAATGGCTTTTTGGTCAAAGGGGAGGCTCCAATAAAGTTTTAGCCATATTTTTGGTTAGAGTATTAAACGTTAGAGTATTAATACTGACCTTCTGAAAAAAAAGTTAAAAAATGCATGCAACCATTATAGCATGACCTTTTCTGAGATCTTTTTTTACGAACCTAATTTCTTCGATCTGAAAAAAATCTCCCATGGCATCGCCTTTTCATCCAGTCATCTCTCGGAATCTCTCCGTTCCGATCAACGGTGCTTTTATAACCTTCTTTTGTCGTAAAGAAGCAAAAAAAAAAATACTGGTCAACACCGCTGAATCGCTGCTCAACCATTTCTGATGAACTCATTTATGTAAATTCGCCTTCTGTTGTTGTGGGTCAAGTTTCCGATCGGAACCGACCGGTTTGCGGCCGCGTGGACCTGTTTCCATCGGTCGGATCGATTGAGGGGGAGGTGCCCCACCTGATCAACCCCCCCGGAGGAGGAGGACCCGTGAGACTGGACGTTCCTCCGTGTCTGATGATGCTCAAGCAAACCCAAAACAAATCGATAATGGTATGGATTTGGACGCCGAAGGGGAGGAAGCTCAGCTGTCATAAATCAACATCCGGATTATGAGTTAACCCTTATCTGCGAATTTCAGTAATATCACTTTTCTTGTGTTACTTGTTAAAAATTATGGACTTTGAACTTCAACTTAAAAAAATGTTAGTATTTTTTGCAAATTTCTCTGATTGATCGAAAATATCATGCAAGGGTTAAGGAGAAGGTTGTTTATCGCAAAAAGCACAAAACCTGACAGCCCCAGGGCAAACAATTGGCAAAGGTTGCGACCATCATCATCGCGTTCGTCGCTTCATCGCGGGGAGAAATCGTCCACGGCAGTGAAAACTAGTCATTTGGCAGAACTTCAAACCTTCCCAGTTTGGGGCTGATTTACGGCTTTTGAAAGTGCGTCCACCAAGTCTTCGTCCAATCGACCACCAGCAGCTTTGATGATGATTGCGGATCAATTCGAGATGATCTTACAGGTCGGAGCTGCTGCAAGTCTTCAGCGGGTTCCAGGTGAAAGCAAAAGTGATAAGGAATTTGAATCTGCTAGCGGCCGACCCCGATGACAAAGTCGATGTCGTGGCTGGAATTTGGTAGTGCGGCCGGTTGCGTTTGAAGCTTCGTGAAGGGTTGTCGTGTCGTGGACGAAGGGAAACCAATTTGGGAAAGGCAGCAGCCACCGTTTGACGAATGAAATGACAAATTATGAGATCAACATGATGACTGTGATGGCAAAGTGGATTGAGGCCTTCCGAGGAATGTTAAGTCGGTTTGAGTGATCGATTTATTAGTGCATTTGAATTTTGAAACTGTTCAGATTATGCTTCACCTAGAATTAAGAAAATTCACAAAAAATGTTGGTCGGGGAAATTATTTCGAAAACGCACTTTTTGTCTCATAACTAATTTTAAAATATATGATTTCATTCTTCTTTCCTCTCTTCCAGCCATTAAACCTTGGCGGTAACGGATTTGATCCCAGATCGAAAACCACTTTACGATGACATAGTTGAATACAGTTATAAACTCGAAATCCGAAACCGTATCATCCCAATGAACAGCTTTATAGTGCCAAGGTGCGACGACGACCGACTAGAACGAAAAGCTGTTGATTTTCACTCCTTTTGCGGTAAGCCGATTGGTGCCATCTGCTGCCCCTGATGCCTGACTTACGGTATTGGCTTTGGTTTGTTTCCTTATTTAGTTATAGTTATCTTCTTCGGGGCTCACCTAATGGCGCCGGTTGTGACTAGTGACCTGTTTTTGGAGACAAATTAACAACATTGTGCTGTGGACCAGCTCTTTGTCTGTATCTTTAATTTCTATTTTTGATAGTCAAATTTTCTACGAAGTCAATCTCAGAAAAAAATCTTGCAAATTTGAAATGATGAATTCCTTCAAGGATTCTTCCAAACCATTTGAATAAATTATGAAAAATCAACAATTGTTGATTTTTTTCAAAATTTGTTTTATTTACTTTCAACATTTATTTGCTGGAAAAAAATAAATAAAAGAGACGAAGTTATGAATAAGAAGGTTCCCTTATTAGACACCACTTAAGTGTCATAAATCAATTCTGGATAGAGTGGGCCACCCACCAAATTTATAGAAACAAAAAAAATACACAGGAGAGGAACCGTTGATCTCCACCACTTAATCTTGGCGAGCCAGTGTTTTGTTTTGCGGCGATCGCCGCGAAAGCAAAACATCACTTTATGGCGGCCCAAAGCCTAATATTATGGTCGTGGTCGGCTGCAATCAAAATGGATCTGTTTTGCATGATTTATGGGTTTGGTGAGAGGTCTTGTAGTTTTTTTAGCGCTGAGATTTTTTTTGGGAATTTTTCTACTGCAGGAAGCGGTCAATGACATTTCAATGGTATATTTTTGTTAAATTTGAAGAAAAAGATCAAAATTATTAATTAAATTAAACTTATTCTACAATAAAGTTAATAGCTCCCAAATAAAAATTAAGATTTTGTAGTTTAACCAGCTATCAACTGATTTTTTTTTAAACAAAGATTAAACTTTATTTTGAACTATTAATTTGGCAACATCAAATTGTCACATCATAGGCAACTCAAAACTGCCCTCCAAAAAAGCATGTTAGACTAAATTCATCACAAAAACAACCTCCCATACATCGCTTTTCCAAATAGCAACCAATCAAAAATGAAAAACTTTCACTGATTCTTTTCTCGTCACGCCGCCGCGCGAATCGTCGGTGAGGCAAAATTAAAAATCAAACGCGATACTAAAGCCCAATTTCCTAATTACAGGTCTTTTTTTCGCTTCAGCCGACAGAAGATGATGCAGCAGCAGCAGCAGCAGTTGAGGGAAGGAAAATGAATGAAACACAAATTGGCAACAAAATCAACAAAAAATACGAGTGAAGAAAGGAAAAAAAAGATGAATGAAAATGAACGGAAGCTAGTAATAGATATCGCTTTAGGCATTGCGAAAATTAAAGGTAAACAAAAAAAATACATTGCAACAGAACAACAGAACAACAGAACAACAGAACAACAGAACAACAGAACAACAGAACAACAGAACAACAGAACAACAGAACAACAGAACAACAGAACAACAGAACAACAGAACAACAGAACAAAAGAACAACAGAACAACAGAACAACAGAACAACAGAACAACAGAACAACAGAACAAAAGAACAACATAACAACAGAACAACAGAACAACAGAACAATAGAACAACAGAAACAAAAATAACAAAAATTACAAAAATTACAAAAATTACAAAAATTACAAAAATTACAAAAATTACAAAAATTACAAAAATTACAAAAATTACAAAAATTACAAAAATTACAAAAATTACAAAAATTACAAAAATTACAAAAATTACAAAAATTACAAAAATTACAAAAATTACAAAATTACAAAAATTACAAAAATTACAAAAATTACAAAAATTACAAAAATTACAAAAATTACAAAAATTACAAAAATTACAAAAATTACAAAAATTACAAAAATTACAAAAATTACAAAAATTACAAAAATTACAAAAATTACAAAAATTACAAAAATTACAAAAATTACAAAAATTACAAAAATTACAAAAATTACAAAAATTACAAAAATTACAAAAATTACAAAAATTACAAAAATTACAAAAATTACAAAAATTACAAAAATAACAAAAATTATAAAAATTACAAAAATAACAAAAATTACAGAAATTACAAAAATTACAAAAATTACAAAAATTACAAAAATTACAAAAATTACAAAAATTACAAAAATTACAAAAATTACAAAAATTACAAAAATTACAAAAATTACAAAAATTACAAAAATCACAAAAATTACAAAAATTACAAAAATTACAAAAATTACAAAAAATACAAAAATTACAAAAATTACAAAAATTACAAAAATTACAAAAATTACAAAAATTACAAAAATTACAAAAATTACAAAACTTACAAAAATTACAAAAATTACAAAAATTTAATAAATTACATAAATTACATAAATTACAAAAATTACAAAAATTACAAAAATTACAAAAAATACAAAAATTACAAAAATTACAAAAATTACAAAAATTACAAAAATTACAAAAATTACAAAAATTACAAAAATTACAAAAATTACAAAAATTACAAAAATTACAAAAATTACAAAAATTACAAAAATTACAAAAATTACAAAAAATACAAAAATTACAAAAATTACAAAAATTACAAAAATTACAAAAATTACAAAAATTACAAAAATTACAAAAATTACAAAAATTACAAAAATTACAAAAATTACAAAAATTACAAAAATTACAAAAATTACAAAAATTACAAAAATTACAAAAATTACAAAAATTACAAAAATTACAAAAATTACAAAAATTACAAAAATTACAAAAATTACAAAAATAACAAAAATTACAAAATTTACAAAAATTACAAAAATTACAGAAATTACAAAAATTACAAAAATTACAAAAATTACAAAAATTACAAAAATTACAAAAATTACAAAAATTACAAAAATTACAAAAATTACAAAAATTACAAAAATTACAAAAATTACAAAAATTACAAAAATTACAAAAATTACAAAAATTACAAAAATTACAAAAATTACAAAAATTACAAAAATTACAAAAATTACAAAAATTACAAAAATTACAAAAATTACAAAAATTACAAAAATTACAAAAATTACAAAAATTACAAAAATTACAAAAATTACAAAAATTACATAAATTACAAAAATTACAAAAATTACAAAAATTACAAAAATTACAAAAATTACAAAAATTACAAAAATTACAAAAATTACAAAAATTACAAAAATTACAAAAATTACAAAAATTATAAAAATTACAAAAATTACAAAAATTACAAAAATTACAAAAATCACAAAAATTACAAAAATTACAAAAATTACAAAAATTACAAAAATTACAAAAATTACAAAAATTACAAAAATTACAAAAATTACAAAAATTACAAAAATTACAAAAATTACAAAAATTACAAAAATTACAAAAATTACAAAAATTACAAAAATTACAAAAAGCATTAGCATTAGCATTAGCATTAGCATTTGAGGACGCCCTATCCACGGATGGCTCCACAACGCTTATCCCACTGTTTGGTCTGGTTGTGTTAGACCCTCATCCGGAACAATAATCCAACACGGGAGATACCATGTCTTCATCTTTTGATGAGTGTGTAATACAGCCCAGGGCATAAGGGGGTCCTTGCCGGGTCTAAGCTATCCTTTGGGGAGCGGAAGGAATGTTAGTAAACACCTATCTAAAGTGCGCAAGGATCCCTGCGTCACCTTAGGGGTATAGATGTTTGTAGGGTGGTTTTGGACTCAATGTTAGTAGAAAGGTAGGACCCTAGGATATACCTCGAAAGGTATTGCGGGTTGATAAAAAGTGGTTTATGTTTTATGATATTAAACTCATACAGTCGGCTGTAATGAGTAATGTAGATGATTTAAAGATTTATGATTTATAAGTTTATAATAATAGATTATTATACTCAGACAGCCTGCTGTACTGAGGAAAATAATGATTTATATATTTTCAATTTTACGTTTAGGTAGGTTTTAAACTCATACAGCCGGCTGTATCGAGTAAATAGTAAGAGAAATTTTGGTGTTAAATTAAAATCGATTCATTCTTAGACAGCCGGCTGTGGAAAGACTGAATCGCCGGGAAAATATACTGTGCATTTATTATTTTCTACATTGGTGTCTCTAGCCGAACAATTAACCGAAGAAAAGCAAAAAACAAACAAACAAGAGGTAAAACGAACGATGACAACGGAAACCTTCCGCGACGAACGCGACGTGAACTGTTAAAAGCATAAAAAATAAAAATACAAAAGACGCGGCGTAGTTCTACTTCAAAATACGAAAATTGAATTTGACACCGATTCGATCTGTGAGTTTGTGACCTCTACTGTGAGTCAACTGTGGTATTCGGGAAGAGAAGTACACACACATACATCCAATCACTCATTCTCTCACATCGTAATCACGATCATTCGCTTGCTCACACTAACACCATTCATGACGAGAAACAAAACAAAACATAAACATAAATAGAACGCTCTCACCGGGTCCGGAGCAGTAGCGCCATGTGGGTTTCAAGCTGCAGCTTCCTCCGCAATCACGCCGCCAAGTCAAGCTGCTGTTGTTGGTCGCCTTCGTTACACCAACACCAACACTGTCATACACGCCAGCATGTTCTCTCGGCACTCAAGTGCCTTCTTTTCCGGGAAGAGCGAGGAGCCAGGAGAGCGCGGCAAAAAAACTGTTTCTCTCTGTACTCTGCTTTTTCACAACCATTTTCGCGAGAGAAAATTATAGATACACTAACACCACTAAGTTTTCTCTCTCCGGATGGCGTAGCCCAACAAGTGCTAAAACATGACGCCATTTTCCTCCTGCTCCAAATTGAAACAAAAATCACAAAAAATTGCACTTTTTCTCAAGAATCACTTGAATTCCACATTATTCGTACGTAGAAACGTTTTCCGCGACGGATGGATAACTTTTCACTGTTAAACTTAATATTTTTCACATAGAAATCGTAAAAAAGTTATGCCCGTGACAGCACACACGACCGACCCGTAGCAGTGCAGCTCTCTCTCCTCATTACAAAAATTACAAAAAATACAAAAATTACAAAAATTACAAAAACTGTAATATTGTCTCAGAGAATGAAACACAAAAGGAAATGTGAGAAACTTAGAAAATTAACCCGATATAAAATACTCTTTTCAAAATGTCAAAACCGTTCAGAAAGTTGAGCAAAGAAGTAAAAAAAATCATAAAATTTCATGACAGAGAAATGTCTTTAATCAAAATATTCGCGGTGGAATAACTCACACAGGAAGCAATCCCCCTTCAGCAGTTATCTCAGCTGTCAAGTTAAACAACTTCAAGTACCTACAACATACAATCCCACCTAAAGTAATCCACAGTCCGTGCAGTAGCCAACCATAATAAAGTCTATGATTATGTGAACCAAAGCCGCCACCGCCACACAACTATGTGTTTTACTAGCAGTCTGTAAGTGTTCCAACATTGCTTCCCCCTCGTTCACAGATGACCATCCGCGAGCCCTCTGGCCGACCAACATTGGCGGCCATAGTTGGAGCCGGAGCCGTTTATGTTATCGCCGCGGCACGATAATGGATAATTACCCTCTTTTGAGCTGAGTGATGTTTGCTGGTGTTGCGCCTTTGGCCCCGTGTTGAACGTCGATAATCACCCCCTCAACTTGACTCTCGACTTTGATGGCAAACGGAGAAAAAAAAAACTTTCTTTCAAATAGTTTAAAACTTGCTGGCGCTGCGGACAGAAGCATTGATTTGGCTGTTAAGTGGAATGTGAAGCATTTTTATGTTACATTTGGTCAAAATTTTAAAAATGCTTTTGCTTTTTTGATTTTTATTTCAAGAAAAGTCTAAATTTCAATCAATTTTTAAGCAAAATATTTCAATCGTCCCATTGTGTGCAACAATTTCGAATGCAAACAAGGTTCCACACAGTGCCTCGTTCGGTAGCGCAGTTTGTGACGGTTTAATACCCATTTGCCACATGAACGTTTGTTGATGTTGAACACGTGTACGTACACGTGAGGGCTAGCAGCTAGGCTATGCAAACGCCCGGACTAATTGGTAATTAAACGTTTGCAAATTATGCTTTCTATGCGCTCGGCGCAGTCATCAGGCAGGGTAATTAAGTAGAAGGTACAGTTGTGGAGAAAAGTGGGACAAGATCGATTATTTTGGAGAAAAAAAAACTGGTTAAGGTGTTTAAGTGGTTTTGGTGTTAAAAATGATTTCAATAAGAAATAATAATTCAAGTATTTTTCAACAAAAAACGAAACAACTGAATTGATCAAGATCATATGTCAAGTAACAGTTTTGTGGCCCAGTTATAAAATGATTCGTTCTTGTTTAGAAATATTTTAGCGGAGAAACACGGAAAACTTAAAAAAAACTAAAAATGGGTGCCCCGACTCCTCTTCGATTTGCGTGAAACTTTGTCCTAAGGGGTAAATTTGGTCCCTGATCACGAATCCGAGGTCCATTTTTTACGGGTATCACTAATTTGCAGCCTGAAATGGTGATGAGATGGAAATATGGTGTCAAATAGACTTTTGAGCAATTCTAGCTCAAATCAGTAATTTTTCTGGTACTTTTGTACCCGACCCTCTCCGATTTCAATGAAACTTTTTTGACATGTTATTCTAGGCCTATATAAGCCATTTTTTTTGTATGTGGAGCCATTTGTAGTCAAAAATGACTTTGAGTAGGGCGTAAGTTATTTCAATATTTTTGTATCTTGTAATTCAAAAATTAAGTTATCTCGAAGACGTTGCGTCGTATCAAAAAGTGGTCGAACACAAACTTATAGGAAATTGGACGAGAAAACTTGAGGGAAATTGGACGATCTTTCCGATAAAAATATTTACGAGACTGAAAAATCAAGTCTGTCACATAGAAATTGCCAAAAACCACCAAAAACCCTATTTTTTCAACATTTATATTTTTAAAACCGCTGTATCTTCACAAAGATTAGACATAGGACATGTAGTTTTTGATTAAAATTGGCTCCATATACTAAAAAAGCTAACATAAGCCTAGGATAACATGTTTAAAAAATTTGAAATTCTGAGAGGGTCGGGTACAAAAGTACCAGAAAAATTCACGATTTGAGCTGGAATTGCTTGAGAAGAAAATATTTTCATGATTTATTTTTAATTTTGATAGATGCACAATGTATAAAGCATTTTCTGATTACGAAAATCAAGTTTAAAATTTGAAATTCTGTTTTTGTTGACCTCGACATCTGCACAGAGACGAAATAAAATTCGTAACAAGCTTATTTCTGACAAAAGAAAACTGTTTTTCTTTGATAACTTATCATTTGTTTGTTTTAAAATAATTATTATTTTTTATTTTCTAAATGTTTCTGAATATTGAAAAAAAAAATCAAATGGAAGGTGTTATTTTTTCATGTGTATTAAAAATGAAATGTGTGCTTTTTGAACAGTTTGCTTTATAAACTAAAAAAAAAAAATCATTTTTTTAAAGAGTGACAAAATTTAAAAGTTCATCTTGAAAATAGTGCTACAGTTTTATCAAAAGCAATATTTTGAAAATGTCAACGAAACATGCAACCGCAAAAAAAAATAAGTTAGGCCATTAAATCTCTTTTCAACTTTTGTCCTTTGGCCCTTATAATGGCCGATGGAAGGAAAAAATTTCGTGCTAAACATATTAAAAATTTAAAAGATAATTTAAATACAGAATGCTTAAAGCTCAAAAAACCTGTCCAAAATTCAAATTAAAATATCTTGAACACTCATAAAAAATATTGCCCGCTGAGTTTTGAGAAGATTTTAAAGTCTAAATAAATTGTGTACTGTCCTCCAGGCGTGCCTCCGCTTTAACTGCTGTTTTAGAAGAACTTGTTTGGCCGTTAAGAAGACCTCGTAGTGCCGATGCATGTCTGCTGTCCTTATAAATTTAAGGTTTTTTAAGTGAATATTTAACAATATTTTACAAAATTTGATTTCAAACCATATTCAAATGAACAAACATTTAGGTAAAAGTGAGAAAATACATTATAATACAAAATATGCTTAAATTACCAAAGAACTTATATGATATGATTTCAAAATAGCATGAAGCAAATATGTTACAACTCATCACTAGTACATAAGTAATAATGACATTGGATTAAGATTTGTTAAACTTTGAGCAATTTTTAAAATTATCAATTTTCATTGTTTAATGTAATACTTTTACAGTTGCCTCCAATATTAAAATTTGAAATTTTGAAAATGTTTCGAAAACGTATTTCTTAAAATGTCATTTTGACACATTCCGGCGTTGCAACGTCACAATATTTTATTTCATTTCTCTAAACATGTATGGTATGATATCAAAACCTATCCCAAACTTAAATATTATAACAGATTCGGATTGGATTATGAATTTTCTACAAGTAGTGACTATGGAAAACTAATTTTGAGTCAAACTTTTCATTTGCCACACCGATCACTCCGTGACCTTGCAACGGAGTGAGAAATAGCGAAATTTCGACTCTTTTGGTTTCATACAAATTAATCAGTCATGCTGTAGTTATCACAAACTTTTTGCATATTGATGTATTGGTGTTTATGAAAATCTTGACAAATGAAAATTGAATTGATCTAAAAGTGACAGGGGAGCAACTCTCTACGAAATCGGCCGATTTCGACCATTTTGTATTTTTTTATTTGGCTCAAACTTTGGCACAAACTTTTCGATCTTTTCGAAAAAAATATTTTGAAAATTTTTAAATCAAGACTAACATTTTAAAAGGGCCAAACATTGAATATTACGCCCATTTAAAATGCTAGTCTTGATTTAAAAAATTTCAAAATATTTTTTCGAAAAGATCGGAAAATTTCACGAATGTTTCATGTATTAACATTGAAAATCGGACCATTAATTGCTGAGATATCGTCATTAGAAAATGGTGGGCTGATTGGGTGAGACTTAGAAAACTTCAATTTTCGTGTTTCTTTTTCTTTAAGCCGCTGTATTTCAGCAACCAGAGGTCCAATCTTCAATGTCTCTTAGACAATTTTATAGCAAATTTTCTGAACTTTTCAAAAAAAATATTTTTAGAAATGGTCACTCATGGTCACTATTTTTAAAAATTGAAAAACTGCAAATATTTCGCTAAAATCAAACTTTCGGTAGCTATATCTTGAAAACGGAGCCCTTTATCAAAAAATCTGTAAAGTACTTTTCGATTGCAAATTCAATTCTGCATTAAACAATAATGTCAAACTTGTTTTTGCATGAAACTTCGATTTTTTTTCCAAAAATCACTATTTTTTCAAAAAATCATAACTCGGCGGCAGATTTTTTGATCATGTTTCTCTATGGCTCACAAGTTGCGAATTTTTGTCCCCTAAAACGTATCAAAAAATCTCGAAAATCAAAAAATACGTATTTTGGGAAATTGAGATTTAGTAAAAAAATGTTGATAAAAAAAATCTGCAAATTTTTTTTCCGTGTACCTATTTTTTCTCAAAAGTCCTCAACAATACCTACAACTTTGCCCAAGACACCAAATTGATCAGAAAATTCACTCAAAAGTTACAGCTGTTTGAATATTTACATACCATTTTTGTATGGACAGCAGCCAAAATTGTATGGAGACTTGTATGGATGAACCAATCACACAAAATAGTTTATTTGGTCATAGATCCCACAAAGTTTGAGCCAAATCAAAAAATACAAATAAAATCCATTTCCGGTTTTGGTAGGGAATTGCTCAGGGATAAAATTTCAAAAGCTGCACTCATGAGCTACTACATAACAGTTTGCATAAATTAAAAGCACTTTTCAAGTCGAAGTGACTCAAAAAGTAAAATCTGTTATGAAAAGCTGTCAGGCCAAACTCTTACAAGTTGTCTCGCCCATGCTGTCTGTAACTCGTAATCACCGATATATACACGTTAGTCGATCAGGCAATATCAATCGTCAACATCGCCTATGCGTGTAAGGAAATGGTGTCCAAACGCGAAACTCCACGCTGTCTATCTGCCCCAACGATCTCGTAACATTTCGCGACTTTCTCGCGCAATGGAATTGAAATTTTCCACGTTCGTAGGTTTTCTTGAATTTTAGATTGAAAATCTTTTGGTCAGATTGTGTTCGATGTTGGCTGGTTTGACAAGCTTCTCTGTTCGTGCTTTGTTTCGGTCAAAAGACACTGATTTAGATCGAAACTATTTTTGACGTCTTCAAAAAACAACCTCCGACGCATTGTTCCCATCTTCGAAGCTCAAGTTTTGTTTTTCATTCTGCGGCAATTGATTTCACGGTCATTTAGCAGCGAGTGGTTTAATCCAATTTTCGGACCATCGCGCCACCACCAGCTTCGTGTAGACGACTAAACCTAATTGAACCCGCACAGTCTTCCTCTCACCGCAGTAGAACCAGCCAGCCAGCCGGCGAATTACGCACTCACAGACTATGATCAAGTCATTTGCCGGCGAATTTGAGCCCCAATCCAAAATTAATCGAATTGGTTGCGGCATGGCCTGGCCTGACTCTGAAGAGATGAATGGTTTATCGCAAAAATTGAAAGGTCATGTTGGACACGGTTCGAAGGGTTTTCCACGGTGATGTTTTTGGAATGGCTAAGGTGAACGACAAATTGACAATGTTGAGAAATTTGGAGATTCAAGGTGAGGGAACTTCCTGCCAAGCATTGAGCTCAAAAGTCATCGTTTAATGACCTCCCCAAATTCTCCACACAAAGTCCAACATCATGTTTGCATGTTTACATATCTGTTCAGCAGCAAAGTGTCCAGGTAAACAAGCCCTCACTGCTGCCATCGTCTTCGGCGTCACCATCCAAGATCTGGTGTAAAACCAGACTTAACGGTACTGAAGCCGACGCACCGAGTTAACTCAAGTCATCATCAAACTGATGGAATCGTTTATGCCTCGCAGTCAAAACACGTACAGCACGAGCCAAAGAACCGGTAAGGCGTGCAAGAATCGGTGTTGTGATCGGGATTGATGGAGTGGTAGGAAAAATCTGGAATGCAATGTGTTAATATTTGCCCAACTGGAGCACACTGGCAGTCAGGTGGCTTAGAACAGGTGGACTTGGGTTAGGCTTAGCTCTAAGACCTGGTTTGATTGATCAGATCGAATAGATTGCTGCCGTAATCGGTGACTACTGCTAGCCTAGATTCACTTACCAGTTTCAATGTGTTCTGAAAGTAAAGGAAAAATAATAAAAATTAGATTCAAATTGAAATATTTCTGATTACAATCTATTAACTAAACCAACATCTCTCCTAATGATCCTTAACATGAAAGCTTGCGCAACTAAATGCCCCCTCCAAACGATTAGTCAAAGTCGCACTCAACAACTCTGTTTCAGCTCGATTGTGCAACTCATGCTCCAAAAAGCAAAAAAAAAGCGCCATTAATCCTGGCTGAAATTATGTGTATGACATTAGACCTGTCAGAGCTCCGACTTTCGCTCGTAATTTCGACCAATCCATTCATTAGCATCACGCAAATGCCCTCGGAAAGGGGCTCACACGTGCTGAAGGGGGTTTGATCGTTAGTGACAGTGACTAGTCCTGACCGCCGCCGTGGCCTTGTGTGGTCGTGCAGGGATGAATGCGAAGAAAGGTTGTGATTAAACGGCTCAACTTTCATCTAATAGAGAGGTCTTTTTTTTTTGCTCTGGCAAGATTGTTTACAGCACGTAAAGTGATACGGGATGTAAAGATTTCAGTTCTTTTGAATGTTGTTGAACCCTCTACTGCTCATTTTTTTGTTTCATGAAAAATTTTACTTCTCACATTTCATGTTTTTCTTCACTTTTTTATATTTCTATACTATTTTATTTCTACAGTTTTCAGTTCGTTCCCAATTTACAACCTTTATACCTTTTGATGTTTGACAAAATTTACAAGTTTCTTTTGAATTGTTTGTTTACTTTTCTTTTTTTTACCAGCAAAAAATTGCACAAAAAATAGTTTGAGATATTAACATTACAACAATAACTGCATACTTTACTGACATAAAAAGTAAGGTTTAGTATTAGTTAAAATCACGGCCATTTTTCACACCCAGAAAAATATTATTTTCAAAACATTGGCTATCAAACTCAAAGCTTTCTAACAATTCCAAGGTTCATTGTCCTAGTGTTTTTTTTATTGTAGCTTTAAAAATGCTTTTAAAAATTCATTGTTGGTTCTAACAAGGTTAATTTAAATGCTAAGGACTTAATATTTAGTGATATTTGGAATTTTTAAGTCTTTGAAAAAATCCTCTCTGTTATTTTTTTTAATCTTTTTTTTTAATTTTAGTTAGTTGACAATTCCAAAATGGAGGTTTAAACATCCGATGAAATAAAATCATAATATAGAATTTTGTTTTTATTATAAAAAAATACAAATACATCCATAACACAATAATTGTTTTCCTCACTGAGAAAAGGCTATCAAACCACTTGAAAAATTAATTGGACATTTTTAATCGATTAAAAATCAAATTCAAATTATCTCCAGACTCAGATGAAATTTGACTGTACTGTTCTCTTATGGTTCGTCTTGAGGTCCCTTACGTCCATATTTGAATTTATCAATTTTTGAACACCGTAAGGTGACTTTGATAGGTTTGAGATTTTGCCGCAAAATGAAGAAAAAAAAATAATAAAAAAATAAAGAGTATAAATTAACTACGGATGGGATGCTATGGAATCAAACTGACTATTGTAGAGGAGTGTTCAAAGTACTTCACGAAGAAGTTATCATAAAATTTTGAAAAGTTTAAATAGTTTGCATTATCTAATATTATCAAAGTGTCAAGATTTTCTCAATGAACATAATTTCGAATCAGAAAACGGAATGAAAGATTCTTTGGACAATTTTCTATTAGGAAAAGGTTAAGTTCAGTTTGTAAATAATAAATGTTAAGTCTTTTTGAAACATAATCCATAAAATCTTTAAATTTATAGGCAGTTTTAGTAGAACAATTTTTTTATAAAATGTGAAAAGTTTTGATTCCTGTTTTGTATTCAATTTGAAATACAATATGAATCAATTATATTATGAACAAAATTTGTTTTAACAAATTCCACGCAAAATTGTGACTTTTTAACAATTTTACCAAAAATTCTTATGTGTTTTTGTTAAAAAGCTGATATACTCAGTAAACTTAAGAGGCAGTATTTGTAAATTCTGCTCGGTTTGTTCTAGAGGTCGTATCGAGGTGCTCCGATTTGGATGAAACTTTCAGCGTTTGTTTGTCTATGCATGAGATGAACTCATGCCAAATATGAGCCCTTTACGACAAAGCGAAGTGGGGAAAAAACCTAAAAAAATCTTAAAATTGCTCGCATTTCCGTAAAACTTCATCAATTCCAACTTTCGTGGATTCATTTGAAAGGTCATTTGAAGCACTTCAAAATGTGCCATAGACATCCAGGATAGGTTTGACTTTTCTCATAGCTTTTGCAAATTACTGTTAAAAATTGATGTTTTTAAAACCTTAATATCTTTTTGCAACAGCCTTCAACACCCATACTTCCATAAGTCAAAAGATAGGTAATTATATGGACCATAAGCCTACGGTATTAACTTTTTGACCAATCGCAGTTTTTCTCATAGTTTTTCGATTTTTCTACAACAAACATTTTACAACGTTAGTTTTTGCCCTGTATGCCTCCATAGCGGCATTTTTCGGTCTCAATTTTGTCATATTCGGAATCCTCGGAAAATTTCACGTAAGTTAGAAGTATTGGAGTTGTAAATTTGATTGAACAAAATGCCATTTAGAATGAATTAAAATATTTTTAAAAAATTTGTTGGATTAGGGGTGAAACAGGTTTTCGCCTACTTGATACAGCATTTGACGTTTTGATCACAGGGTAAATAATTTTTTTAAGTGATTTTTAATACGTTTTTTCAGACTAGTTTTCAGATAATTTAATGAAAACAACATGCGTCATGCGACCCATCGTTGACGCGTAATCAATGGAATTTTCCAATGATGCTTAAAGATTGAAGATCTGATAACTCTATTTAAAATTATGAGCACTTTGCTGCCTCTTCGCATAATTGTTAAGTTTTTTTAAATTTTCGGACGACTTTGGTTTTTTTGTGTATACCTTTGAAACCTATTACTTTGTTCGGAAGATTTAAAAAACGATTAGTATCTTGTTTTACCTGTAGTACAAGCATGATATATTTTTAGCTACGGTAAATAAAGATATACGAATGGGGAAGGTTGGAACAATTTTCCCTGGTTTCTGAATCAATTTCACAAAAGAAACTTGCATAAAAAGCTTTATTTTCATCAATTTATACCCTTTAAAAACTAAAATTAAAAATATAATGAAAAAAAAAATACTATTTGTAACACACATTAACTGAACAAAAAAAGTGCAAAATAAAAAACTTGAAATTTATCAACAACAAAAACTTTAACAGGATAAGTAAAGTTTTTCGTACATCAAAAATGCATTAAAACAAGTGAAAATTTAATTTGATAATTTCTCAGCGATGAACATTTAAAATTCCGGAAAATAAAAAAAAAATTATAAATTTCTCAGATATTTGGAATATTCTATGTATTCAAACATTTTCGGAATGGATGCAGCAGAAAAAAAAGTTTATAATTCAAGTTACTTTTGGTGTTTTTTAATCGAGAAAATGAAGTGAAAAAAGTTTGATTAAATATAATAACTGCACAAAAAGCTCGAGCCATTGCAACCAGTTGATTAATGAAACCGTCATCTACTTTTGAGTGTATTAAACGATTTAAAACCCAGCTCATAGCAATGAATAGAAAGTAAGATGCCACATTCCATTTTTTTCTTCTGAACCATTTGTCGTTTTACTGCTGTTGTTATTTTAGTTTTTTCCACCGCAGCAAAAATGCTCAATTCCATTTAATTATCTCAAGCTTGGTGGCGTTTGCATGATCACTTCATGCACACTCTCATGTTGGTCGGTTGATGCGAGACTCATCTTCATTTGCAGTGTGCGCGCAGCATAAATCTCGACACCGACGCCGCCATCGCGCAGTCATTTTCCGACACATCAACATTCAAACGCAATTATCAACAATTCCCATATAAAACGCACGCTGAATTGTTGAAAGGTTTTGCGGGTTGACGGAAGTTACCGTGAACTTGGGTACGTTTGAAATCAAACTTGGAAAATTTTGAAGTTTCGTCAGATTTTTCAAAAAAAAAAATTGAAAAACATATCTTGAAAATTAAAAACTTTTGTTTAAATCAAGCAAAATTCTACAGTTAATCCACCGGGGAAAACTCACTGAGCGACAACAGAGCGAGAGAGTGTAATTTTCCACGTGACGCGCGGGCAGCATAATTTTCCATTTTGTTCACATTCTCCACTGCAGGTAGTGAGTGATGAGTGGCACATAATTCCGCAGCATAATTCCGAAACGACAAGTGCGCTCTGCTCACTCATGTGTGTGCGCGACATGACGTCGAAGTGAAGGCCAATTTCGTGGACGTGATGTGACGCGTCGCGACGCACGGTGTTATTATCGCATCTCGCATGCTGCGATTTAGTTTGAGGTACTATAGTATAGTAGAGTGGTGCTGGTGAAGTGCGTGCCGGTTCAAGTGACGACATAATAGTAATGCATGCTGCGGCGGTGGCGGTGGCGGCATTTGATGATGGGAAAAGTTGAATGGCGCTGGAAATGGCTCGATGCATACAAATTAGTTTCCTTTTAATTTCGCTGGAAGTGCATTGACATTGTGAGGGGGATTATGTAAGAGAGCGGGTAAATCAAGTTCAAATAAACCACAGAGGCATTGCTTATATTTCTTTTTAAATAAAATACTTTTTCAATGTTGATTTTTGCCCCCTCTAGATCAACACCTTTCTTCCAGATGTTTATCAACTGATCACGAAGGCTAGGCACTAATGAAGTTTTGTATTTACGATATTGAGTATACTCTTTTTTGAGATTTCAGCCAACCGAATTATTTGCATTTTTTAATCTGGATGAAACTTCTTGGGTGCCTTCCGTATGCCCAAAGAAGTCATTCTGTATAACCAGTTTGTCCATACAAATTTGGCAGCTGTCCATACAAAAATGATGTATGAAAATTTAAGAATCTGTATTTTTCGAAGGAAAAAAATACACTGGAAAAAATGATGCACGGTAATAAAAATTTTGGTGATTTTTGATTTTGCTTTTTGTCACTAAAACTTGATTTGCAAAAAAAAACTTTTTTTTATTTTTGTTTTCATTTTTTGATATGTTTTTAGGGGACATGAAATGCCAACTTTTCAGAAATTTGCAGAATGGCCAAAAAATCTTTGACCGAGTCATGAATTTTTGAATCAATACAGATTTTTTTTCAAAAAATCGAAATATTGATCGCAAAAATCATACAACTTAATTTTTCGATTTAAAATCAAATTTGCAATCAAAAAGTAATTTAGTAGAATTTTGATAAAGAACACCGTTTTCAAGTTAAAGCCATTTTTAAGTTTTTTTTTAAATAGTCGCAGTTTTTCATGTTTTAAATTAGTTTCCATGTTTGCCCACTTTTGAAAACAATATTTTTGAAAAGCTGTGAAAATTCTCTATATTTTGCTTTTTTGAACTTTGTTGATACGACCCTTAGTTGCTGAGATATTGCAATGCAAGTGTTTAAAAACAGGAAAATTGTTGTTTCCTATGTCTCACCCAAACAACCCACCGTTTTCTAATGTCGATATCTCAGCAAATAATGGTCCGATTTGCAGTGTTAAAACATTAAACATTAGTGAAATTTTAAGATCTCTTCGAAAAAAATATTTTCAAAATTTTTAAATCAAGACTAATATTTTGAAAGGGCGTAATAATATGTGCATTAACAAAAAGTACCTAAAAATGGCTTTAACTTTTTGATTGCGAACAATATTTCGATTTTTTGAAAAAAAATCAGTATTGATTTAAAATTCATAACTCGGTCAACGTTTTTTTTTGACACAACCTGAATTTTTTTGAAAAGTTGGCATTCCTCTAAAACCTATCAAAAAATAAAAAAAATGTTTGTTTTTTGCAAATCAAGTTTTAGTGACAAAAAAATGAATTAAAAAATCATCAAAATTATTTTTACCCTGTATCATTTTTTTTTATGACATTTTATCCATTTACAGTAAAGTTATGTCTATTTTAGTGGGAAAATTTCCGCCAATTTTCAAAATTCTTCGATATTTAACTCATTCCTGTAATAAACAGCTACTATGATCATACTCAGGAGGATGAAACAAACATGAGCAATTCTCTACCAAAACCGGAAATGGATTTTATTTGTATTTTTTTGATTTGGCTCAAACTTTGTGGGGGCCTTCCCTATGACCAAATAAGCTATTTTGCGTCATTGGTTCACCCATACAAGTCTCCATACAATTTTGGCAGCTGTCCATACAAAAATGGTATGTAAATATTCAAACAGCTGTAACTTTTGAGTGAATTTTCTGATCAATTTGGTATCTTCGGCAAAGTTGTAGGTATTGTTGAGGACTTTTGAGAAAAAAATAGGTATACGGAAAAAAAATTTGCAGATTTTTTTATCAACTTTTTTTTAACTAAAACTCAATTTCCCAAAATATGTATTTTTTGATGTTCGAGATTTTTTTATATGTTTTAGGGGACAAAAATCCGCAATTTTTGAGCCAAAGAGAAACATGGTCAAAAAATCTGCCGCCGAGTTATGAATTTTTGAAAAAATAGTGATTTTTGGAAAAAATCGAAGTTTTAAGTAAAAACAAGTATGACTTTTTTTTAATGCAAAATTGAATTTGCAATTGAAAAGTACTTTACAGATTTTTTGATAAAGGGCTTCGTTTTCAAGATATAGCTACCGAAAGTTTGATTTTAGCGAAATATTTGCAGTATTTCAATTTTTAAAAATAGTGACCATGAGTGACCATTTCTTAAAAGATTTTTTTTAAGTTCAGAAAATTTTCTATAAAAATGTCTAAGAGACATTGAAGATTGGACCTCTAGTTGCTGAGATACAGCGGCTTAAAGAAAAATAAACACGAAAATTGAAGTTTTCTAAGTCTCACCCAAACAGCCCACCTTTTTCTAATGACGATATCTCAGCAATTAATGGTCCGATTTTCAATGTTAATACATGAAACATTCGTGAAATTTTCCGATCTTTTCGAATTTTTTTTTTTAATTTTTTAAATCAAGACTAACATTTTGAAAGGGCCAAGAATTGAATAATATGCCCATTTAAAATGCTAGTCTTGATTTAAAAAATTTCAAAATATTTTTTTCGAAAAGATCGGAAAATTTCACGAATGTTTCTAATCTAATCTAATCTAATCTAATCGAACACAAGCGCAGCCAGTCCGAAGAAAGCATCCGGGAAGAACTTATGGTTAGATTACGCCTTGAGTTCTTTCTTGTCATTATTAATGATTGCAGTACTTTCGAGAACCCCCGAAATGTATTACACTCACTAAAGCGGCCCGGCCTACTGCGTTGCATTAACCGCAAGAGACAGATTCTATGAACGGAACCCACATTTCATGGAATCATCAGGGGAAGAAGAAGAAGTGGGGACATACCGTACCAACCACTTCGAGTTATTTATAGAATATGGTGTGTAGTGTGTGTAGGGGAATCGTTGGGGAAGGGATTGTTGTATTATATAGTAAATGACCTTGTGACATTATTTCACCACTACGGATTAATTCACTCAAGTGGTGTCAACCCCTCGGTGGCCGAGTGGCTAGAGCATCTGACCACCAATCCAAAGGTGTGAGTTCGAATCCCACCTGATTCCATGCGTTTTTTGTTCATATTCAAAGTTCAATTGTAGTCAAATAATTTCAAGGAGACCGGTCGGGAATCGAACCCGGAACCTTCCGCTTATGAGGCGGGAGCCGTAGCCATTAAGTCACGGGCCGGTCCTGGAAAATTTCACGAATGTTTCATATTTTAACATTGAAAATCGGACCATTAATTGCTGAGATATCGTAATTAGAAAATGGTGTGTTTTTTTTGTGATATTTTGAAAACTTCAATTTTCGTGTTTCTTTTTCTTAAAGCGGCTCTATCTCAGCAACCCGAGGTCCAATCTTCAATGTCTCTTAGACAGTTTTATAGCAAATTTTCGGAACTTTTCAAAAAAAATATTTTTAGAAATGGTCACTCATGGTCACTATTTTTAAAAATTTAAAAACTGCAAATATTTCGCTAAAATCAAACTTTCGGTGGCTATATTTTGAAAACGGAGCTCTTTATTAAAAAATCTTAAAAGTACTTTTAGATTGCAAATTCAATTTTGTATTTAAAAATAATGTCAAACTTGTTTTTGCATGAATCTTTGATTTTTTTTCCAAAAATCACTATTTTTTCAAAAAATCATAACTCGGCGGCAGATTTTTTGACCATGTTTCTCTATGGCTCAAAAGTTGCGGATTTTTGTTTCCTTAAACATATAAAAAAATCTCGAAAATCAAAAAATACATATTTTGGGAAATTGAGTTTTAGTGAAAAAAACGTTACTTAATCCACCCTTAGGTGGTTGGCGCCTTCCTCACATTTAAAGGGTGCTATCCAAAATGCAAAAAGTGCGTAAATAACACTTAATTGCTTAAAACTTTTGATAGGGTTGTCTTCAATGTTTTGGACACGTTGGAAAGGTCTTTTAAAAACCTTTCTAGAAATGTGTAGCATGACGGGTTTTCTTACAAAAACCACCCTTTTTACAATCTTCCGGACTTTTGTTAAAATCGTTTTTTTAGCATAACTGTTGAAGTACTTAACTAAACTGCATAATTTTTAATAGCGACTTATGGGACCCCAAGACAGATCGAATGACGCCAAAACGGACAAAATCGGTTCAGCCAATGTCGAGATAATCGAGTGACAATTTTTTGATCAACATCCCACCACACACACAGACATTTGCTCAGAATTTGATTCTGAGTCGATAGGTATATGTGAAGGTGGGTCTAGGAAGTCTAATTGAGAAGTTCATTTTTCGAGTGATTTTATAGCCTTTCCTCAGTAACGTGAGGAAGGCAAAAAGTTGATTAAAAAATCTGCATTTTTTTTTCGTGTACCTATTTTTTGCTTAAAAGTCCTCAACAATACCTACAACTTTGCTGAAGACACCAAATTGATCAGAAAATTCACTCAAAAGTTACAGCTGTTTGAATATTTACATGCCATTTTTGTATGGACAGCAGCCAAAATTGTATGGAGACTTGTATGGTTGAACCAATGACTCAAAATAGCTTAATTGGTCATAGGGAAGGCCCCCACAAAGTTTGAGCCAAATCAAAAAATACAAATTAAATCCATTTCCGGTTTTGCTAGAGAATTGCTCAATATTCTTTTCTGTACAGTTACGTTGTTGTTATTGTTAATTCAACATCATAAAAAAATTAAAAAAAAAACAGTGATTAAAAAAACTGAAATACACTTCATATTAACAACAAGAATTAATAGTGCTTAACAAATGAAAAAGACAATAACTAAAAATAAAACATGCTTTTCGAACACTATCCTCCAAGAAAACAAATTTAATTTCATGTCTTGACCATAATTGAGGGGCGTGTCCTCTCGGCATGCACCCACCAAGGTGCACCGATCGACCGGAGATGAATTATGATGGTGTTCAATTAAATTTAACCCCAAGCCATCTCACCTGGGGGATAGCAACTCTACTCGCTTGTCCTATCACAAAATAATAACAGCCACAAGAGCCGATTCATACAACAATGTACGCAGCTCATAGTGCATATTGTAGTCAGGTCATAAAAAAGTGCGTGTCCAATTTTTATCTCAATCGGATATCGCATGACTACCGCGACTACCGGAGAAGGTCACCGCCAGAAGCTTTCCCCAGCTGCAATTCCAAACACACAAAAAAGCTCTCTTTTTCCCGAGAAAACAAAAACAAACACTAAAATCTTATCTTGGTTGATTAGCCCAACCAAACCGACCAAGCCCTGCAGCCAATTTCACCTCGTAAAAGGCCCTCGGACAATCTGTCAACTGGTGGCACAGAGTTGCGCTTTTTTTTCGGGGGCTTGAGCACTTTAATCTGGCACTCTTTTCTAACATTGTGATCCCGACTATGATACCGAGCGCGAGTTCCGGCTGGGCTTTCACGTGTGTGTGTGTGACACTGGAGATTAATTTGCTTGCCCTCGGAAGATTGAGGCGTACAACAATGTGTACAATGTGCGCCATGTTTGAATGACTATGGGGTGGATAGAAAGTGGCAAACGGATCAAATCATGCCCACAAGAAAGAGAGACGTTTTAGGTTTCTTCCGGCAGATTTGAATTGTGTTCGGTCCAGCAGGAGGAGGAGAAGGTTGATTGCCTCAAGTGCACTCAATCACGGGCATGTGAGCACTTGATTATACATGGGGAATTTGCCTGTTATTATGAAGGTATGAGATATGAGAAGGCCTGAAAAAATATCTGAAATTCGACACGGTAACAATTTAAATGAAAAATTTTAGGGTGTTATCAACCTTGGATTATCCCAAAATTAACATTCAATTTTATGCCACCTTTTTGACAAAACAATCCACATTATGTGCCCCTCACACCGCCAGCTGTCTGGGGAGGGCGTTCCATGGCGCAAAGCGTGGTGCTTGATTATTTCTACCCGTTCAAGACAAGAATAGAGAGCGCCAAGATTCGAAGCGCCATAATCATATTGTTTGTCTATATTTGGAGCAAAGTTTCGACGTGTCTTTATTATGCATTTAGGGTAAAGGAATATTTTTAGGACTTATACACATTTTCACTCAAAATTTCGATTGCAGAAAATTGGATTCTTATGATTTTGAAAAAGTTCTTCAAAAAAGCCCAAACAAAGGACACTTCTATAAAACCGTCACAAGACGACATGCTCCAACCTTGACTTTCCTCTCCTGACGTTAACATCCAGTCGACCAGCGTCAGGTAACCGTCATGTTTCGTTTAAAGGGATTGGCCGCACCTTGCCACGCTTGATCCCGGGGTCTCAAAATCACTTCGTCGACATGACAATGCCCACGAGGGGAGGGCTAGTGATGCCCATATTGGCCACGTTGTTGTCGCCACCGCCGCGGAATGCAGTGCAAATATGAAACGCCGCCGCCGGAGTGAAACGAAAGTGCAAAAGTGTCAAGGATTTTATGCGATTATTGCTGAGCGTAAGCTCGATCGCACGGATCGACAACAATGTTGTGCTGCAGCTCGGTAGATATCGTGGGCTGACTTTAATTGGATTTTGCAAGATGACAGATAAAGGAGTCACAGGTCGAGATTTTGCGATCAACTAGAGTGGTGTATAATTGAAATTCTTAAGGTTCTTAAATATTCTTAAATTTTATTGAAAGTAGGAATTAAAAATTTCAGCCATTCAGCTAAACGCTAAAACGGTCCGCTACTATCTTCAAAACCGATAAATCTAACCAGCATGACATTTCGCGCATTTCCTCAAAACCGGAAAAAGGACGATAAAACAAATTTCATCGTGCGCCATCCGTAAAATCCAACCACAAGAAGCAGCTTTACCCGTCCCAGCTCAGCCGTCGAAGGGGCGGAGCGGATCTAAAGTGCAAAGTGTGTAAATTTATCGCCGTGACGTGGAAATTGCTATCCGAACGGTGTGTCCGGAACGCGAACGTGTGTACACGTGATCATGCGCACGAGATTGGTACGTTGAAGAAAATGACCACCCATTGCTCAAAACGCAAGATCGTAGAAATGCGTCAACCCTTTCGGTGAAAGGATCGCTTCTGGGCAAAATGGTTGAGTTTGTAGAGACTGCTTCTACTAAGCAAGTTTAGACCAACAGGATTTTTATTGAAATTTGTAGAGTTACGCTGTATTAAATGTTTAAACTTTCGAAATCTTCGAAATTCAAAATCGCAAAAAATTCCCATCCCGAATCTTAGGACATTTTTATGACACGCAGTGGAAGAAAATTTTATAAGTTGAACAGCCATGGCTGACTGGCTACGGAGTTTGTAAATAGAAATACTTTGAAACTCTGAACAGGAACGAAAAATCAAGATCGTTCGATCCGCCGTCATTTGGATTGGTAAGCAAAATTGCTAACCACTTATCCAAAACGAATGCAGCCGGTTTTACAACGATTGTTTGATAAAAAATTTCATTAATTTTTTTTAGAGTAGTATTATAGCCAATCTTTTATAAGGAAGGCAATAGCTGTAAATTAAGACACTTTTAGATAATAAAATACAAATTATCGGACACGAAATGTGTCCACGTGGCCAAATGTGAAATCACCGGGATTTTTTTTTTTTTTCACTGTGCGTAGTATTGAGTTTTCGGAACAATTTTGAATTTTTATTAAATTAGAAAATTATTGCGTAAAGCATTGACAAAATGCACTTTTAAATTTCTAACTAATTATATTCAAAAAATTGTTCGATTTGAAAAAAAAAGATCAAATATTACAACAAATTCAATATGCTTTCGACCTATTTTGAATTTCAAAACATGAAAAAATGATTGAAAAAAAAAACAAAATCAAAATAAAAAAAATATTATCTCAAAATAAAGTTAACAATCATACTAATATGAAATGTTTTATAACTCTTTGCGTAAATTAAACTCTTTTAGTTTATTACTAAACCATAATATATTTCGAAAAATTACAAATTGTTTAGGTAAAATTAACCATGCAGCAATTCCCCACGAAAACAGCATGGTTCGAAAAAAAAGTTCTCCGATCGGGCTCAAAATTTTTCTGGGGGATCCTTGGCCAAAATAATAACACCCGTATTTTTTGTTTGGCCATAAGGGTGACCTACGCCGTGTTAGGGTGGTTCAAAAAATGGCAATTTTCGTCGTTTTTCGTAAAAACCACTTTTTTCAAAAAGTCATATCTCCGCGCCATTTCATCCGATTTTAGCTGTCCTAGACGCAAAAGAAAGGTGATTAGTTTGGCTATTTGGAAAAAATAGTAAGAAGTTTCAAAAATCTAGCATAACATTTGAAAAGGTCGTATGAAAACTTAAAATGCTGTTTTGAAGGTCTCGGGACCAAAGAGCCTATGTCTGAAAATATTTTTATCGGATTCCTCGGAAAATTCTTAGTTATATTTCATCCCTTTGACAAAAACAAAACATCAGTAACGCGTTTTGCCTAGAAATTAAAAAAATAGCTTGAAATCTGAGTTTTTTTTTTGTAATATCTTCATTTTGCAGAATATGCATAGTTCATTTTTTAATGGCAAACAGAAACACATATAAAATTAAATTGAACAGGGAATTTTGATAAATTATTAAACATTTTAAGTAAGCAGAGCAATTTGCATCAAATTTTTTGTTACAGGCATTGAAGTTTGTTTAACATTACGTGAACTATTGATATAATGTTTGATTTATACCCTTAAGTACTGTCTACAAAGTTTGTCTTTTTTCACCCAGAATATTGCAGGAAGGGTCGAGTAAGTTTAAAAATTATGTAATAAAAAGTCATAAATTAGCTTGGTTGCTATGCATTTTCAGGCAATTTTGTTGATTTTTCCTACAGATATATTTTGAATAAATGCCTAAAACAAAATAACACAAAAAAATCCCAAAAAAAGATCAAAAACTGAAGTCTAGTTTTGAATTTTCACTATTTCTATTCCCTTTCCTTTGCAATTTTAGTAAGTTTTTGTTATTTTTTTCTAACTTTTGGTAATTCCTAATAATTGTTCCAAAATGGATTATTATGTAAAACACAGCACTTCAAAACTTTATTATTTATTGCAAAAGAATTAATTGTACATTGAATTATACTTTTCAACCAAAATAAAATTATGAAAAAAATCACATTGATAACATAATCCACGTAAATCTTAGAAAAGTTGTTCTTTTATTGAATTTTTGAAATCTTTTAAAATAAATTTTGCAATTTTGTTACAGCAGAGAAATTCACGCTTAAAATAAAAAAATATATTTTCACCTAAATACCAATTTTAAAATTTCCAAGACTCTCTGACATTGCATCCACTGAATTTATGTGATATCGTCATTTAAAAATGGATTTAAACGTTTCAAAAAAAAATTAATTCTTGATTTTTGTAGCTTAAGAACGAATAGACCAAAGAAAATTTTGCAAGTACAGTCCTGACTCGATTATCCAAAGGCCTCGGAAAAATTTCACTTCGGATAATCAAAACTTCGGATAATCGAATCACGAGAAATACTTTTCGTTGTTTGATTTTTGATTGTCGAGCTCAGAACTACACCAAAATGATTTAGAATTGTTTATCCAAGTTGGCGGCCAAAAAAGCATTTTATTATGTAATAGGCAATCAACAACTCAAATTTGACTAAAATGGGGTCGCAGAACTCGAAATTGGTGTTTAAAACAAAAAAAAAAGTTAAAAAAAACGTTTTTTTTTTTTGTTCTTGATTCGATTATCTGAAGTCCCAAACAAAACTTCGGATAATATACAGTGAAATTTCACAAAAATTCAGAACATTTAGAAAAATAATCCTCATTTATATTAGAATTTCAAAGTTTAAAAAAATTACCCTCGAATTTTTGGATGGATTTTAAACAGGCCGTTCCAAAGACTTTTATAATATTATGTCCGTTTTTTTCTTGGCCAGAGGAGGGGGATTTGAAATATAATTAAAAATGCATAAAATTTTAAACTAAAATTCTCAACATTTTTTTAGAAATTTATTAATATTAAGCATATTTTTGAACGAGCCATAACGTGCTAAAATTGATTATAAAACAAAAAAATACAGTTTAAATTTCGACCTTTTTTGAAAAACAAAAAAAAATATTTTGCCCTCTGATTTTTCGGACCAATTTTGAATGGGATCCAACAGAAATATTGAAAAATATTTGCAACTGCTAATTTTTTTTAACAGTCCTGCTATAATCTTTGCCAAAGACACCAAATTGGTCAGAAAATTAATTTCCTAGTTACAGATTTCCAAAAATTTACAAACGATTTTAGTATGGATGCTGCCACCATTGCATTCAATGGATACTTGTATGGGAAAACCAATGATGCAAAATGGCCACTTTGGCCAAAGGAATGCATTCTGGAAAGTTTTAATCAAAATTTAGTTCAAAATTGCTCCCATGCAAAACTGATCCCCAAAGTGCTGAATATTTGCAGAACTGCATTTTATGCAGAAGCACCGTGACAACAGTTTTTTTTTCAGCCCGAGCAATTTCATCGACAGTATTTTCGTTCCGTGTGGTGCGGCACTCTGTAATTATTCGGAAATAGAAAGTTTCCATAAATCTTTCGATTTTTCCTCCACCCGGTCAGTTTGGCACACATAAACGCACACACACACACACACAACCCATTCGATGGATGGATTGATGGTCGATAATTTTCTTCCATCCAAACAGGCTGTGACGAGCCCGTTTACTGGCGGTTACTACTTGCACTAGGGCTCTCTAGCGATTGGGTAGTAAACGTGCTTTTTTCCATTTTTGGACTGCTAACGCCAAAAATGGGCTGGTGTTTATGGATGTTGGAGCAAATAATCGGCGCATCGAAAAACCCGCGTCAAATTGGACGTGATAACGTAATAAAACGTAATAAAGTTCAGTTTAGTTGCAGTTACAAAATGGCACATCGAAATGATGACGGCGGCGGCCGGTTGCACCACGAAATGGTTTGCCCTTGTCTGCGAAGAAAAAAAAGTGGCAGACAAAATAATGGCATTTTGAGGGGCCAAAACGTGGCCGGAATCCGTGGGGCGTTTATTTGCATACAAAGGTTGGCGTAATTTCGAAGAAGGTGCACAGTGTTGTGTTTATTTTTTTTTGGGATGTTTAGTGGCACGTTTCTCGGGAGGAATGTTTATGGAATCATTAGCACTGAATTTTGATTAAGTTCTTGAGGATTTTTCTATACTCGGTTAATAATTTCTGAAAAAAAAAAATGTTTTAGCTGAAAACTAAAATTTCGAGGTGAAAATTCTCACATTAAAGGTGCCTTTTGTAGTCTCAAGTCTCATTTGAACATCTGACTCATCAACCGGTAAGATTCCCCAATAGAAAACATCTATTCTCAGCTCTTCCACGGCCTGTACTGCTGAGTTCCATCTGCCACCCGATACCGCACGCCGGTGGGGACCGGTCTGTTCTCGTTTCGTAATTAGTTTGTACTGAACAGTTGTTGACATTTCATCGAGTGCTCTTTCCATTGCCATCCGATATTGCCTCACTCTTCGACTCGTTTGTTCTATCCGCGAGCAACTTCTCAAAGGTTTTTATTTTGCTTCCCAGCATCCTCCGACTGATGCATTTGCATCTCTCGGCACATTTAAGAGGTATTAGTCGAGCCTCTCCCCTTCCCCCAACCTGCAGTGAGGGGGGACCTCCCCGATCAAAGGTTTCGACAGAACGGAGATTTATTTATTTTCCACTTTTATTTTTCTCATTAGCCAAACGGGGCTATCTCTCTGTTGTGAGTCCACCCCAAAAAAAAGCATAAATACCGTTCGATGCTGGGGAAGGGGAAAGGTGCACACATTAAAGGTTTTCTTATTCTTCACCTCAACTTGGGAGTCCCAAGTTCGGACGTAAAATTTGTTGATGTTGTTGTAGCTTGTTTGTTTCGCTTTCTGCCGATATTCTTCTCGCTCCGTGGCGTGACGAGTGACAAATACGCGATGCATCGGGTTGGGTGCTATAACCTTCGATTGACAAGTGTTCAGTTTTTTTATGGTTGATAACGTCAGCAAATTTTAGTATCCATGATTGAATTATAATTTTCTATAATTTTTAAAATTATTTAATTTTTAATTTAAAAACTTTTACTAGTTAATATTTTTTCTGATTCCCCAAAAATATGTTAGATATTTCTTAGCTCGTAACAATTTTGGGAAATTCTTTTTATATCGTAAACTAAATAAAAGTTCTATGTCTGAAAATTCTATATTTTGAAAGGTAGTTAACAAAAAAAACGATTGCAAATTATAATTTGAAATTTGAACATTATTATAATAATCAGAAATTTTGATTCGATTAGATAGTTTAAAATATTTCTGACATTGAAATTCAAATATGAAATTGCGATGATTTCATAAAAAATTCTGAAACCAAGGCTAATTTACTTACTTAAACTATTTAAAAAAATCAAAAATTTCATATTTGCCACATTCCAAAGATTTAACAAAAAAAGAACTACCAAAATCTTAATAATCAACCTATCAATGTTTAAAGATTTTAAATTTCGTAAGGACACACACTTTTTGAAAATGTCATGTCTCCAATCAATTTTGGGGGTTTGGTCATACAAAAAGGGTATGCAAATGAATTCAATTCTGTTTCTCAAGAAGACATTTCTGATCGATTTGGTGTTTTCGGCAAAAATGTAGATTATGATAAAAAAAATCGGAAAAATAGGTACATGGAAAAATAATCAAATTTTTTCATTTAAATTTTAATAGTACAATTTAAGTTCTCAAAATACTTTTTTTTACAAATATCACAATTTGTAAGATGTTCAAGGGAACTAAAACGTTTTTTGAGCCATAGTGCAAGATGTTGCAAAATCTGATTCCAGAGACATATTTTTCTGAAAAGATTTTTTTTTTAATTGTCGAAAAAACAGATTTTTTTTTTTGGTTTAAATTGCTTCAAAACCAAATCAAATTTGCATTCGAAAAATACTATATTTTTGCGTTTCAAAAATACTTCTGTAGCGAAAAATACCCAAAAACAATAATTTTTGAAAAGCATAGATTTTTTTTACGATTTTCTCTCTGAGAATCTGAAAATTGGAACGATTAGTTTCTCAGTTAGTATCTCAGCCTTTATTTTTTTTTTTTTTGAAAATTAATTTTTTCTTTCAAGAAATAATTTTTTAATGAGCAACTCTCTACGAAATCGGCCGATTTCGACCATTTTTATTTTTTGTATTTTTTTATTTGACTTTGTGGGGGCCTTCCCTATGACCAAATAAGCTATTTTGCGTCATTGGTTCACCCATACAAGTCTCCATACAATTTTGGGTGCTGTCCATACAAAAATGGTATGTAAATATTCAAACAGCTGTAACTTTTGAGTGAATTTTTCTGATCAATTTAGTGTCTTGAGCAAAGTTGTAGGTATTGTTGAGGACTTTTGAGAAAAAAAAAATAGGTACACGTAAAAAAAATTTGCAGATTTTGTTATTAATTTTTTTTTTTTTTCACTAAAACTCAATTTCCAAAAATACGTATTTTTTGATTTTCGAGATTTTTTGATATGTTTTAGGGGACAAAAATCCGCAACTTTTGAGACAAGAGAAACATGGTCAAAAAATCTTCCGCCGAGTTATAAATTTTTGAAAAAAACAGTGATTTTTGGAAAAAATCAAAGTTTCATGCAAAAACAAGTTTTAAAAGGGCAAAACATTGAATATTATGCCCATTGAAAATGCTAGTCTTGATTTAAAAAAAATCAAAACATTTTTTTTTTTTTGAGAAGATCGGAAAATTTCACGAAGTTTTTATGTGTTAAAATTGAAAATCGGACCATTATTTGCTGAGATATGGTCATTAGAAAATGGTGGGTTGTTTTGGTGAGATTAAGAAATCTTCAATTTTCGTGTTTCTTTTTCTTAAAGCGGCTCTATCTCATCAACCCGAGGTCCAATCTTCAATGTCTCTTAGACAATTTTATAGCAAATTTTCTGAACCTTTCCAAAAAAATATTTTTAGAAATGGTCACTCATGGTCACTATTTTTAAAAATTGAAAAACTGCAAATATTTCGCTAAAATCAAATATTCGGTAGCTATATCTTGAAAACGGAGCCCTTTATCAAAACATTTGTAAAGGTACTTTTCGATTGCATATTCAATTTTGCATTAAAAAATAATGTCAAACTTGTTTTTGCATGAAACTTCGATTTTTTCCAAAAATCACCGTTTTTTTTTTCAAAAATTCATAACTCGGCGGCAGATTTTTTGACCATGTTTCTCTATGGCTCAAAAGTTGCGGATTTTTGTCCCCTAAAACATATCAAAAAATCTCGAAAATCAAAAAATACGTATTTTGGGAAATTGAGTTTTAGTAAAAAAAAAGTTAATAAAAAAATCTGCAATTTTTTTTCCGTGTACCTATTTTTTTCTCAAAAGTCCTCAACAATAACTACAACAAAAGTTACAGCTGTTTGAATATTTACATACCATTTTTGTATGGACAGCAGCCAAAATTGTATGGAGACTTGTATGGGTGAACCAATGACGCAAAATAGCTTATTTGGTCATAGGGAAGGCCCCCACAAAGTTTGAGCCAAATCAAAAAATACAAATAAAATCCATTTCCGGTTTTGGTAGAGGATGGCTCTAATGCAAAAAAACGAAAAATAAATTAAATATTTACCCAAAAGGGGCTATCACTTGTGAACAGAAAACTCATTAAACGAAATTACATGGATTTTTTTGGTTGCAAATTCAAAATTCCCCTTAAAAAAATCAAAAATAAAAAAAAAACTTTCAACGATAAAAAGATGTATTTTTTTCCAAAAAGTCCTAATCTTAATCTTACAACTTTTTCGAAAACACCAAATCGATCAGAAAATTTCTTCTCTAGATATTTTTATTATTATTTATTTTTGTTAAGGGGTTACATACATGTAGAAAATCACGAAATTTCATAGTACAGAAAATTCACTACATCCACTAAAAAGGTGATTTTCCATCACTCCTGAAAGTTTCATGAAGATATTTCGTGATTAAACTGAGTAAGAGACGATTTAAATTCACAATTTTGCCATGCGCAAAGCGAACTGTCAAACTTTGTGAACGTTTTTCTCTAAACACCTAGTTGATTTACGGGTGCCACGATATCTCAAGATGGGATGGACCAAATTGGCTGATTTTGAAACTTTGCTTTTTAAAAAAATACTAAAATCAAAAACTTACGATTTTTTTAATCAAAAACATTTAAATATTTTTATCTCTTTTATTATTAGATTTTTCAAAATCGGCCTTCGTCATGCACACGAGACCGGTTAAACAAATTTCACCAAAATTTTGAGCCGATTTGGTCAGAGTAGTGTTGAGATATCGTGGCACCCGTTTTTTTGAAACTGCTAACTTCAATTAGCTATATCTCGGAAATGATACAACCAATTTGTTTTATTAATAGATGAAAATGTATATGTTAATGCCCTGAAAACAGATTTATTCCCATTTTGTTTGTGAATTGTATAGAGATCTGGACAAAAAATAATGATGCTAATTGGCTTCTTTTGACATAGGTAATGTATTTTTTTTCAAACCATAAAATATTTTGGAAAAAATCTAGAAAACTACTCACTTCTTCCATTTATCAAAACAAATGGGATACTCTTAAAAGGCGAAAAGCTGCAAGAAAATAATGATATTATGCAATGTTTAGACAGCAACGTAATATTAATAATAACTTAGTGGTGTTAAGCCTTCCACCCGACTGACGACGTCCACCGGATGGCGAAGATGGAGCTGATTATCATTGCATTGTGCATCATAATTTTTAAGTTCAAAACAAATCATTCTTTTAAGTGTTTTAAGCACTTTTCAAATCAACTAGCAGATCGAAATTTTCACAAAATTATTTCAGCAAAAACAAAAAAAAAACCCTGGCTCGTCGAAGGTTAATTTGGCGTTTCCCTCCACTCACATGCGCAATCCTAAAAATGTCCAAAAAACGAAACACGAAATGTACCGCTACTCAAAACGCGATTTACTGCTTCTCCTTCTTCCTGGTAGTTTTTAGTTGTTCTTTGGTTGACATTTTTCTGCTTTTTGTGTGTATTCTCTTCTGTTCCATCGGACCAGGTTGATTTACATCACGTATCAATTCAGAGTTAACAGCTCTTTCTCATCCAACCTGGTTCGTTGGTTGAACTTAAAACAGTGATTAAATACCAATTGATCGCATGTTAATTTTTGGTTAAATGGCAATTGTTTCGATTCTGTCGAAAAATCGCGATTTTTGTTTCCAGATTTGTCTTTGAACAAAGGTTGAAATGAAGCAACTTCAAAATGTTCTACATGCTAGTCACGACCTTCGTGCTCAAACCTCTTGGCTAATTCCATTATCTTCGATATTGCACAGTTTCATTTTCTGTACATCCAATTGAGTGCGGAATTTCGCGCCAACTTCTGTCCTTCCACAATGACAAATCGGACCGAATGGCAGAGAAAAAAAAAGTCGTGATCCTCATGAAACTCAAAAAACCCAATTCCATCGCGATGGCGCGATAAATTTTGCCAACATAAAACTGTCACAAGCCTGCGAGTCGATAAATAAAGCCCTCCCCCCGAGTCACACTAATCCGATTTGTAATTGCATGCAAGCAAAGCCCTAACTTGTTTTACGTGTGTGTGTGCGAGTTGTTTTGTTTACTGCGCGAGTGCAGATCAATGACACATTGTGAGCTCACAGTCACAGAATCAGAGTGACTTCATCGAATCATCGGCTGCGGTGAATAAACATTCAAAGTGGAAGTCCATTGACTGACTCGGTGTATTGGGGGTATTGTCTCGGATTGTTGGATTAAGAGACACACATATTCGAGTAATGCACGATTCAGATCTTGCATCATCGGTGATTGAAATTGAATCAAACTAGCAGTGCAGTAAGGGACAGTTCGAGCAAGTTTTCAAACATCAAATTACAAAAAAAATCCTTTTTCTGCAGGTAAGCCTTGAACAAATGTGATAGAAGCATTTTCTGTAAAACTTTTAAAGATTTACTTCACAAGAAAATTATGAAAAAAATCCATTCCTGAAGGTAAAGTAACAGAATGTAAAGACAAAGTAATCTTGCATCTGGAATTGTGGCCAGATGATGTGTCAGAGAGATCCGTAACAAGATTCAATGAAATTGTATAGATGCAATCCCTATGTCAAAAGAAGCTTTTTTGCATCATTAGTTTTTTCATGCCATTATTTGAGCTTGTCATACAAAAGGGGTAGAAAATATTGGAAAATCTGTGTTTTTAGAGGAGTTTGCTAATCATTTTAGTGTCTTCAGCATTTCAGTGGGTTATGACTATTGAGAAAAATAGGTAAATGGAAGAGAATCGCGAGTTTTTTGTTTAACTGTATAAAACAAAAATATATTTTCACAAAAATCATATTTGTTAATTTTCGCTTTTTCATAGGTTTTGCACATGAATTTTAGATTCATTTCTGGTACCGGAGTCATGATTTAGAAAAGCATGGTTTATGGAAAATATTGATAATAATATATTGGTTCGATGTTTAATGTTGAAAAATAATTTAATTCTAAATTTTCAAATCAAGCCTAGCATATGGGAATGGCTTTTAAATATTATTTTGTACATTTTAAATCATTACGCTTGATTTATAATAATAAATAAAACATTTTCTAAAAATGGGCAGACAATTTTAAGGCCGAATACATTTTTACTATATTTGTGAAGTGTGCACCTTTTCGAGAAATATCCAGCAAGAGTCCTTTTTGACCAATCACCAGCAAATTTTCTTTTGATTTAATAGTGTCTATGATTACCCAAGCCTGAAAATCTCAGAAAATTTCCTTTAAAATCGCCCAAGAAACGTCAAAAGGGTGCGGGACATTTCGCCAAATCTAAAAATATGATAGAAAACAAAATTGAAGAATAAATCGGAAATTCAAAAAAATATTACAAATTTTCAATCAATCAGTTTTAAAATGGGTATTTCTGGGAGTGTTTGCCTTATTTTTTAATTTCTGAGAGTTTTTTGCATTGTTTGCAAAATAACCAGTTCGTTAAAAATAATTCTTTTAAAAATCTGCTGGTTTTTGAATTATTTTCAAACACAACAAATATTTCTATAAGTTTTCTTTCAAATATCAGCCAGATTCAAAACATCTATTGTTTAAAAAACGGCGAGATTTCACATTATTTTTTTAAAATGCCCAGCTCTTTGATTATAAATTCGTTTCAAAAACCTATTTCTGCGTTTTTGCAATATTTTGAGAAAATGAAATCCTTTAAAATAAATAGTTTTTTTTTTCAAATCATCTCTGTGAAACATGAAAATTTCTGTAACTAATGTTATAGTTTTGAAATTTTTTGACATGAGTATTTCATTAAAAAAATAGCAGCATTAAAACTTCTTATGAATATTTTTTAAAGATTTTTGCATTCTATTAAACACAGTTAGTTTTCGAAAAATATTTAAGCAAATGTTTATCAAAATGTTTTTTTATTGAATTTTGAAAAAGGCAGTATCAACACTAATTTCATTAATAAACTTAGCAATGTTTTTATTTTCATGTAAGTTTTTGTTTTAAATACAAAAAAAACGAAGTGTACTTAAAATATTTTGCAAAAAAAAACTTTTCGTGAAATGAAAATTCTGCGAAACGATTTTCGGCGAAATGAACCAGATTCTATCAAAGATTAGTTTTTAACATTATTTCTAACATGCCCAGATCTAAAAATATAAAAAAATCTTCACATTAAAAAACTGTGTAAATTTGGAAGGTTTAGATTTAGAAGGTTTAAATTCGGAAGGTTTAATATTACCTCTTTTATGATGTAATATATTACCACAATTTAGACTGATAAAAGGGCATTACAGCAGAAAAATGGTAAATTTACAAATTTTTCAATGGAAAATTACACTTTTTTGTAATCATGTACTCATGTACTCATTCCCAGATGTAATATTACCATGATTTTTACTGTGTTTTGAAAGCTAATTTCTGCAGTTTTGCACACTTTCGAGAAAAAGCTGTTTTTTTTTAAATAATTTTGATGGGGTTGTTTATTCTTTTAAACAGGAAAAGTTCATTGAATAATTGAGTGAGAAAGCTTTGAACTTTTAGCTTTAAAACATATTTAAATATTTTTTTATTATTTTTGCATTATATAAAAAATGAGCAGTTTTCGAAAAAGATTTCAAAATTTGTCTGAAAGTTATTTTTATGAGTTTGAAAAAGGCTTTGTTCGAAATACATAAAAACGGAGGTGCAGTTCCAATGTTTTGCAAAAATTAACTTTGGGTGAAATGTCTATTCGGCGAAATTACCCTCAGCAAAATGTCTCTTCGGCTTAATGTCAAAATGCCATAATGATAAAAATGTTTGATTTTTTTTATGAATTGATATTTTTGACTACATTCTGACTGAAGTTTCACATCAGATGCAAACAGAAATTAATCGGAATTAACGGAAACGTTCAGTAAGGAAAATTGAGTAAAATATGTGTGTATTCTAAATCGAGATAGAACTAGTTTTGACTAAAATTGTAAAAAAGTAAGAAATTTTAGAGGTTTTGGTGGCAAAAATGGTCAGAACCTTGATAACTGTTTTTTGCAAATTAAACGGAATTATCTGAAAGTTGTTTAATCAGGTTTGAAGATTGGTGGTCATCAATATGATAATTAATAAAATAAATATTGAAAATATTCAGTGTTACCAGATTTTAGAAATCAAAGAAATAATTAATTTTAGAAAAGAGTTTTTTTTTACTACAAATTTATATTGAGGTATTTATTAATATTTACATATTATTTACATGACATATCTTGACTGAGTTTTGCCTTTCTACAATTTCCATGTAACTTTATAAACAATGTTGTCGCTATATTGAAAACATCTTCAAAGAACTCAAGTTTACAAATAATAAATAACCACTGAAAAATAAAACATTTCTGGAGGTTTTTTTTTGAAAAGGTACAATAAACCAAATTTTCAGTTTTTGCTTTTTGGGTGTTTTTTAATACCCCTGACTCAAGGCGGTTTCAAAAACACCCAAAAAGCAAAAACTGGAAATTTGTGTTATTGGACCTTTTCAAAAAAAACTCCAGATTTGGCACCTGGTACATTTTTTATTTCAGAACATTGTGAAATTTCACCTCATAAAACGTAAACAAACCTCTTCTCAGATTAAATTTCACAATTTCAACATAAATTATAGAAACCATTAAGGCCGTTGCATATATGTTTTGAAGGTTATGTCCCTCGGCTCTGACCAAAGCGGGGGGATGGCAACCCTATTCCGACCAAAGCAAACTGACAACAGTCGACATTAGCACGGTTGTCAAATGAGAGCCCACAACAAAAGCACTAGCTGTCAAATGGTAGCCCATAACAAACCATTGTTTGGGTTTTTGATTTTCAATTTTCCCGCAATGCAAACGATAAATACCTGTAAAAACACGTGAATTGTGTTGCTGATGGCAAATTCTATCATATCCTTGGAGATTCCATCCCAATATTGGCTGAAAATTCATATCGAAAAAAGTGATTTTTCTGTTTACCTTGTTTTGCTTTTTTTCTTTTGGTCGATCAAGCAGTGCGCCCGTACACTGTGAATCGGCATTACACATTTTTCGGTTTGGTTTTACACATTTGCATGGGACTTTTGAGTTTAACCAGGATAACACACTTCGTGTTACCAAAATAATATGAATAATACTGATTCTGAGTGTTTGTTTTCTGAACTTCCAAGATGGCGGCTTCTTCGCTACCCCCTGGACCAAAGTCAGAAAAAAATACAAATAATGAAATTACAAGCCAAGGTGTCAAGAATTGGATGAAAAATTGTTTAAAAATGCTTTTTACACCCGTCCAGTTGTTTTCCAATCATTAGTTTTCAAAATATCGATGTATTGACGGAATTTTTTTCTCGAAAAAAATAGTTTTCGTGGGCTACACATTGGTATTTCATTAAATTTAAAATGTTTTCAAAGGAGTTCAAACAAGTTAAACTTGATTATAAACGCAGGAAAATGCATTTTAACTGGTTTTCGGTTAATTAAACTTTAATTTTCTGTAAAATTTTCAAGTTTTTCATAAAAATATTTTTTGTGCCCTTTGATTATTCAGGCCAACTTTGAATGGGAGGGGGCGGGGGCGATATAAACTTTGAAAAATATTTGCATCAGCCTACATTAAAAAAAACTGAAAAACCGTCCAGTTTAAGGGTTCATTTAAAAATAACGTCCATGAATAGAGGGAGGGGGCATCTGGGGGTTGTGACAGCCCATGTTAAAGTTAAAGGAAAAGTGCGTGACAGGGGGGAGGGAGTGGGTTTGAAATCTCGAAAATCTCTGGACGTAATATTTGAACAAACCATTACATTATTATTGTCTTCATACTCTAAAATAAGTATTTTTTTGGAGAATGTTTTACATATTTAAATTTGTATAATAATTTATCTGTTTTTACTAACAAGTCTGTTAATGCAGTAAATAAATTAAATTATACTTAATTGAAAATGCTAATAGATTAAAATGAAACACATATTTTCTGAAATCGATAGGTTTGTTTGAAGACTATTCTATTACTATTATTTATTCATAAATTAATAATTTTTATTTTGCATTTGTTTACTAATCTTTATAATTTTTAATTTGTAAAATAATCCTCATTGCAAATATATCATAATTAACAACTGAATAATATATTTGTAAATGATTTTTTTTTCAATTTGCCACTTTGACCTACCCCGTTGCAACCATCAACCTTACGCGGGCTCATGATCTACAGCCCGTCATTTCAGCCGACACCAGTCGGATCAGTGATCGGACAAGCAATGTGGTCACACTTCTTGCTCCGGTGGTTCAGGACGAAACGTGACCATCGTCGTAACCGCCGTGGGGTTTCACCTTACTCTTTCACACTACTTGGGTGCTGCTACCAGTGTTATCATAATAATGGAATGGTCTGTCTCCGGTTGATGAAACCTAATCCGGCGGCGGCGTTTCGCTAATTTTGTGCAACCTTAAGATGCCTCGTGTGAGGTAAGCCGAGACGTCCGGCGGAGAGTCGTCGTCACCCCGGGGTCGAGTGATTAGAGGAAACGGTTTGTTTTGGCGGGGATTGTAGCAATTAAACGAGGCTTGTTATTTAGTTTTATTATTTGGTGGATTAGGTTGAGTGGTTCAGTGACGAATGTGTCGGAAGTTTACGCAATTGGGCGATTTTTTGACGGAATTCATGGTGTTCAATAAGCGTAACCGCGTTTGTAGGATGTTATCGTAAGAATTGAATGGCAATTATCAGGAATAACCTTGCCTTCCAAACTTGAACATTTTGCAGCTTAAAAACATTCAAATCTCCACCCAAAGTTCAACCACTGCTACGTCAAGCTGGTTCTTGGTGAGGTAAACAAACTGCTTTTGTTTTATTTGCTTGTCTTTCCGTATTTACTCGTACTCGGATTTGTTGACTCACAACGCTCACGATGACGATGACCGCAGAGTTTCGGTGGAAGCTTACCGTGTGATGATCCAATCTCCCTCGGCACTTAGTGATGTAGGAACTTGAACGGTCAATGAAATTGAAGATTCTTTGAAATGAGCGTTGATGCTTTTAGAATTTATTAAATGATCTTCAGAAGTAAACTAATATAATCAAATTTTGATTCTTTCAAAAATTCTTAAAAATACAATATCAATTAATTTTTATTATTTTTACATCAAGAAGCTTCAAACAGTTACTTCAACACCACACTTATAGTTAAAACCCACCACAAAACTGCACATCTAATGTGGGCTAAATAGTTGCGCAACTTTGCTCTGCATTTATTGCTGCAGTTGAACCACTTAGCCGGTCGCGTAAACAAGTGTGCCTTAAGTGTGACTTAAGTCCAGCAGCCGTGCCGTGCAAAAGTTTTGCTGTTTATCTCTCCACCTGTGCCAATGACGTCCAGTTACAGGTTTTTTTTTTCTTTTTCTGCAACTCCATGTTTTCAAAAACTTTGCAACGAGTTGCACTTTTGTTTGGCTAGCTCATCACCAAAGTGGGTTACCTCTCTGAAAGGGGGTTCGCCAAAGCCAGGAAGTGACTTCTTTTGTGCAGGTTTAAAGCAAATATTTATCAGCCACGCAAAAGGGTGCGCGCACAGGTCGCCGCATCTGTGTGATATTTGCCACATTCCCTTGAAAAGCCATAAGAGCAGTTCTCTAGGATTTCGGTCATTCGATTTTTTTTGTATTTTTTAATCCGACTGAAACTTTTTTGGTGCCTTCGGTATGCCCAAAGAAACCATTTTGCATCATTAGTTTGTCCATATAATTTTCCATACAAATTCGGCAGCTGTCCATACAAAAATGATGTATGGAAATTCAAAAATCTGTATCTTTTGAAGGAATTTTTTGATCGATTTGGTGTCTTCGACAAAGTTGTAGGTATGGATACGGACTACACTGGAAAAAAATAATACACGGTAAAAAAAATTTGGTGATTTTTTTATTTAACTTTTTATCACTAAAACTTGATTTACAAAAAAACACTATTTTTAATTTTTTTTATTTTTTGATATGTTTTAGAAGGCATAAAATGCCAACTTTTCAGAAATTTCCAGGTTGTGCAAAAAATCACTGACCGAGTTATGAATTTTTTAATCAATACTGATTTTTTCAAAAAATCGAAATTTTGGTCGTAAAAATTTTTCAACTTCATTTTTCGATGTAAAATCAAATTTGCAATCAAAAAGTACTTTACTGAAATTTTGATAAAGTGCACCGTTTTCAAGTTATAGCCATATTTAAGTGACTTTTTTGAAAATAGTCGCAGTTTTTCATTTTTTTTAAATTAGTGCACATGTTTGCCCAGTTTTGAAAAAAATATTTTTGAAAAGCTGAGAAAATTCTCTATATTTTGCTTATTTGGACTTTGTTGATACGACCTTTAGTTGCTGAGATATTGCAATGTAAAGGTTTAAAAACAGGAAAATTGATGTTTTCTAAGTTTCACCCAAACAACCCACCATTTTCTATCGTCAATATCTCAGCAACTAATGGTCCGATTTTCAATGTTAAAATATGAAACATTTGTGAAATTTTCCGATCTCTTCGAAAAAAATATTTTTGGAATTTTCAAATCAAGACTAACATTTCACAAAGGCCAAACATTCAATATTACGCCCTTTTAAAATGTTTGTCTTGATTTGAAAATTCCAAAAATATTTTTTTCGAAAAGATCGGAAAATTTCACAATTGATTCATATATTAACATTGAAAATCGGACCATTAGTTGCTGAGATATTGACGATAGAAAATGGTGGGTTGTTTGGGTGAAACTTAGAAAACATCAATTTTCCTGTTTTTAAACCTTTGCATTGCAATATCTCAGCAACTAAAGGTCGTATCAACATAGTCCGAATAAGCAAAATATAGAGAATTTTCTCAGCTTTTCAAAAATATTTTTTTCAAAACTGGGCAAACATGTGCACTAATTTAAAAAAATGAAAAACTGCGACTATTTTCAAAAAAGTCACTTAAATATGGCTATAACTTGAAAACGGTGCACTTTATCAAAATTTTAGTAAAGTACTTTTTGATTGCAAATTTGATTTTACATCGAAAAATGAAATTGAAAAATTTTTACGACCAAAATTTCGATTTTTTGAAAAAATCAGTATTGATTAAAAAATTCATAACTCGGTCAGTGATTTTTTGCACAACCTGGAAATTTCTGAAAAGTTGGCATTTTATGTCTTCTAAAACATATCAAAAAATAAAAAAAATTAAAAATAGTGTTTTTTTGTAAATCAAGTTTTAGTGATAAAAAGTTGAATAAAAAAATCACCAAATTTTTTTTTACCGTGTATTATTTTTTCCAGTGTAGTCCGTATCCATACCTACAACTTTGCCGAAGACACCAAATCGATCAAAAAATTCCTTCAAAAGATACAGATTTTTGAATTTTCATACATCATTTTTGTATGGACAGCTGCCGAATTTGTATGGAAAATTATATGGACAAACTAATGATGCAAAATGGCTTCTTTGGGCATACCGAAGGCACCAAAAAAGTTTCAGCCGGATTAAAAAATACAAAAATTAAAATTGAAGAAAAAAGACCGATTTCGTAGAGAATTGCTCATAAAAAAGAGCATCACCGGCTTTCCCAGAGCCGACGTCTCCAGAGAGAAGTGTCCCACTTTTGTGGGGCGGCCTCTCGAACTCTGTGGAGATGCGGCGATCTGATGGTCGTAAAAAAATCAAGCGTTTCCCGCGAGCAAAGGGAAAGGTACGGTCACTTGGACGAGTGGGACAAGTGACCACTCTGGTTGACTCGGCCGGTGTCGGAGAGTTCTCTGGAACTTGAATAAGTTGAAGTTTGTAACACTGTGATATTTATTTCGCTAAACAAACAAATATAAGCATCGTTTTGAAAGGATCCGCGCTTAACCCTAGTAGCAAACTTGTTGATCTATTGTTTGTGTAACCATTGTTTAACAATTTTGAGTATGGGGTGATAACTTATCCTGATAAAATATTTCAATTTTATTATTTTTATTTGCACTAATCTGGTTGATATATGTTTATGTAAGAGAAATTCCAGATCAATATCCAATTGAAAAGCTGTCAAAGAAAAACTTATGGGAAATTGGACGAGCTTTTCGGGAAAAATATTATCGAGACTAAAAAATCAAGTCTTTCTTATAAAAATTGCAGAAAACACAAAAAAAAACCTATTTTTTCAACACTTTTTTTTAAATCCGCTGTATCTTCAAAAGGATAGGACAATGGTCAATATGTTTTATATAAAATTGTCTGGAGAATCGATTCCCACAATCGGTTTTTAAAAGTTTTGACGTTTAGACCTGTTTTAGAAAAATCAGTTTTAGTAAATGAAAAATTTTGCACTTTTCTTGAGTCTTTTTGTTACATCTTAGGCTATTTCCTCAAAAATTTTGATCGAAAACAAATCGTGACATTACCTAAAAATTTAACCTTTAAACTTAAAAATTTAAAAATCTCCTAGAAGTGATGTCTATTTTTCCATCAGTGAAATTTTTCGAGGGCTTATCCAATTTCCTACAAGTTTGTCTTTGACCATTTTTGATACAATGTAACGGCTTCGAGATACAGTAATTTTTAAATTTCAAAATACAAAAAAAAATTAAATAACATATGCCCTTTTCAAATTTTATTCTCGAGGGCAACTAGCTCCATATACACAAAAATAGATTGTATGAGCCTAGGAATACAAATCTACCGAGTTTCATTGATATCGGAGAGGGTCGGTTACAAAAGTGCCAGCAAAATTTCTGATTAGAGCTGGAATTGCTCATAAATTTAAAAAAATAAGACGAAAGAATAAAATTTGATTTTGAAAAAGGTTCAAAAAGGTCCCCCATGTCCTTCAAAATCGAATCAAAAAATTAGTGGGGAAAACGAGTATTGAAAAAAAAGCTTCGAAATTTCAATGCAAATAGAAGAGCCAACAACTGCAAATCATAAAAAAATAATATATATTTTTTTAGCTTAATTGAGCAGTATATTTTTTAAATTATTCTTCCAAGAATGAGCAGTTTATCTGGAAATTTGATTTTTACAATTTTTTTGTTTGGATGAACTTTGTATGTACTTTTCTATGACCAAATTTAATTAAAAGTTGTATCCCACAGTTCTGGTCGAAAATAACTAAATGTTAAATTTTAAGCCATTTTTTTCAAAAAAAGGTAAAAAGTATCAAAAAGTGTTGAAGGGAAGGGGCGGCACAAAAAAAAATATAAAATTTGCAATGGCCTGAGACAGTTGTAAGTATTGTTTAGGACTTCTCAGAACAAAAAAGTCACAATCTGAAAAATAATCGACATTTCACATTTTTTGAGCACAATAATATTTCGAACAATTGTTCAAAACAATTATAATCTTTAATATTTGGTTTTTTTTTTTCAAATTTTCACTACATGTAAAGATGATTTCAGGAATCAAAATGTTATTTACAATATCATTTTATATAGTTTAATTGAAAAGATAATGATTTAAAATAACATAAATTGTTTTTGGCAATACAAAATTAATTTCTCAAAAGTTTGTTTCAGAATTTATTCTAATGAATGAAATATTGAAAAGAGTAGCAATATGTTTCAAGCTAAATAGAAAGTTAATTCCTAATATGTTTGCAAAATTACATTTAAAAAAAATCTTAAAATTTGGAGAAGAATTAGTTAAAAATGGTTAAAATGTGGAATTCAATGAAAAATTCACTTATTCACAGGAAATTTTACTATCAGAGATAGAAAACCAATCCAATCCAAAAGGATTGTAAAAAGATAATACAAGATTTTTTTTGTGAATATTTTTTAATTGGAAACATTTATTTACAAAATGAAATGATAAAGATTGATAAAATGAGCTTATCTATGTCAAAATTCAACTTTCAAACTATTCAGATTTTACAAATAACAATAATTTTCATTTATTATTCACGTGCGGCTCGCGATCCTACAAAAAAGCCAAAATGGCTTGCAAGGTTCAGCTGGCTGAGGGACACTGTTCAAGATGACACTGCCAAATGAATTATGGTAAAAGGTGGCAAATTTGCCAAATTTTCGAAAAAAATATGACGCTATGACGAAAAAACGCTGAAGAAAAACAAATTGTTACCAAGCACACATCACGTGACACGTTGGTGTTCTTCAAAATGATTTATAATTTTATAATTTAATATTTACTTCTACAAGGAATAACAGACCTGCAAAATTTGTTTTCCATGGTTTTTTAATAGGTTTTTTTTTTTCAATTAAAAGTACATATGAATATAATTATGTTTTCAGCAATAATTTTATTTGCTCGTTAATTTAAAGAAAAAAAAATGAATTTTGGCCTTACTTATTTTATCTCATTTTCATTTAAAATATTTTTAATTTAGCACAAATTCTATCGAAATATCAGTTAAATTAGATCTTATGGAGAATTTATAATTTGGTCAAATTAGAATTAATTTACCCAAGAATTCAACATCATTTTGCAAGGAGACCAAGGTACCCCACATTTTTTATGTTTTTTTTTTAATTATTCTTTGTTATATTATTTTTAGCCGGCTTATTCAAACAACAATTATTTCAATTAAAACCACGTATGGAACGTAGTTGAATGAATAGTTCTTCTCAATCGTTCAAATATTTCAAAACTATTTTTTTAAACAAGTTTTCTGTTAAATACAAAACATTTGAAAGGTTTCCTTTTGAACAAAACGACTTTAAAAAGAAGCTATTTAAAAATAAATTTCCCTAATTTTATTTAAATAGATTAATTATCGTAACCAGAAAGCCTAAAACGTTCCAAACGAGGGACAAAAAGTTGCAAGCATATTCTTTTCTATTATTATTGTAAGCAAATGTTTCCGAAAAACCTATAATGATTGACATCGTGTTTTTGCACAAAAATATTTTAATGTGATTCCAACCTTGTTTTTGCAAGTTCTCGATTGGAACCCCGAGAGCAACATTTCGCTTCTCCATATAGGCTTTCTAATTGTTTTCAATAGAACAACAAATTACTTATCACAAAAAAATCGATGAATTATTATTTTTTACACTTAATTTTGTTTAAATAGGTTTTTCTTTAATATTCTCAAATGTGTTGTTTTCGGTTACAATCGAAAAAAAAGGTTTTTATTGCTTAGATCAAAAGAATTCGAAATTTTAAAATATTTTGGCATTTTTTTATGATTTGATGAGAATCACTCATTGGCCATCTCAGATGCTCCTATGTTGTTTTTCACCTGTGTGTTTCACATCTTGGCTAGAGACTCTTTTTTGCTCCTCTCTCGTTCATATCGCGTCAACATAATCGACCCGGTTAGCCGCCCCGCCAGAGAGCAGAGAGACGAGTCAAGTTCTTGCTGCGTTCCTGGTGGAGACTTCAAAAGGGAAAGGAAGACGACGACGAACTCCACTGGTGACGCTTCTGGTTGACCTTATTTTGCGCTGCCATGTGTGCTGTTGTTGTGGTTGGAGGATGGCGGTGCAAGTTTTTATGTCTTCGCTTTCAGGTGACTTTTAAGGGGGAAGGGTATCACTTTGCTCGGGATTCTCCCCACTTCTGATCACCGCACCAGCATCCGCTTGGCGGCGTGACTTGGGGATCATCTGAACCATCAGATTGGAACTGTAGACACAAGTGCAGTTGAGAAGTTGATAACTTAACACTTTTTCGAAGCATTTTCAACATTTTAAAGTTAGAAATATTTTTCATAAAAAAAACTAAAACGCATTCAAACCCTCCCCCCGTTACGGCCTTTAAGGGTGACACTTGGCGGCGCTGAAATGAAACTGAAAAATGCAAAAACCTGTTCCAGAGAGAGATAGAGAGGCGGCCGGCTGCTGCGGAGGCCGGGCCGGATCACTTTTCACGATCTGGGCACATAAGTGCAGTCAGTCGGGCCAGGCCACTCACATACACAAAAAGTCATAGACTAAAAACCGCGCACGAGTGAGGGCTGGCTGGATCCCGTTTTCCAACCCCTGGGTCGATGTCAGCACCACTGTCTGCCTGTGTGGATCAATCGGACCGCGCACTGGACTCACAATCCAGAGGTTGCCGGTTCGAATCCCGGGGCGGACGCAAAAAAATTCTAAGTGTAAATATAGGTATTCGGTGCCCTCTCCCCGTGCCCATACCTTCACACTTAGGAGACCCGGGAGGCGGAGTCTTGTCGCAAAAAGAACGATACACGCCTGTGGATCCGTTGACGAAACCGCATGGTTTAAGAGGGCCACATTATAAGGTGTTACGTCGATTCCGTTTTCCGGGTCGATGTTGATCTCGGCCCGGCCATATTTGGGCGGAAACTTTCAAATGTGTGTGACGACGGTGGTGGGTTGTTGTTGTTGTGGCTAAATGTAAAGTGACATATTCGACAGCGGGGTAGAAATGGAAGCTGCGGAGATGACGGTTGATGGGCATGGAGTTAAGACAGGAAGCCGGAAATTGAAACCATTTAAGACGATTTTTTTTGCGAAGTTGAAAAACTTGATAGGTGGTCATTTGAAGAGTTGGCCAATTTTTGACTGATGGATGAGAGTAGAGTGACATTTACAAAGTTTATGTTGTTTTTGCCTTTCTTATTATTAAAAGAAAAGTTTGTGGTTTGGTTTTGCCATTTTATCAATTTTGTGGTTTTCTTAGTTCTAACCAAATATCAAAAAGTTTCAAGAATTCTACAAAAGCTCTTCAGGATACCTACAACAGTAACCTTTGGGTAAATTTAAATTCAAAATAACTTTGACTAAAAACTTTTATCATATTTAACACCTGAAGCCCCAAAGAATTGATTTCTATTTTCTCAGTCAAATTCTAATTTTGATAATTTTAAATTTTGCTAGTTCTTCCATAAAAATCTAAATTAAAATCCCCACAAAGATAGATCTGCAACTAAGGGATAATGCATATGTTATGGATCTATCTAGTTGATACTATTCTTGAGATCCTTATGGATCAAATACAAAAAGAATCATCGAACAAAGCCATCATCAAGAGCAGGGATGGATCGCTCCCGAAATTCTCCAAGAAAATCAATCTGCTGATGATTTTTTTGTGAATATCCTTGTCAGCACCACTTAATGATATTTATTTCACTTCGTTTACACACATTGGCCATCTGCAAAATGCGACAGACCATTTTTCGACGTGTGACGTTACACTTGCAAGTGTAGTAGTGAAAAAGATGTTCCGCCGAATAATCAAGATGATGTTTTTTTTAAGATTCTTTATACCGATCTTTTGTGCGCGAGAGAGGAAAGCCATACTCCCTTCGGATTTTTTGCTCTTGATGAACGTCCAAAGATTTTCTTTTGATGATGATTATTCCATCGCCGATCAAGAGTAAATAAAAACTCACTAAACTTCAAGTTTTGTATGAAGGTGAGATAGCTATGAGGTGAAGCCATTATTCTGTTTTAGGGAAATAGATCGTTAGTCTAAAATGCTCTGTACTGTAAACGAATATCTCCATCAAAGTGTATCAGCAAATGTCACATGTACTCTTCTTGGAGGCACAGAAGGAATTTTGGTTCTGAATCAAATGTGTCTCAAAATTTATATAATTTTGTAATGCAATCATTGGCCTCAAGATTGACAATTGTTGCCAAAAAGTATCAACGCGTGTTGGGTACTATTCAAAACAAATTGCAGAAGAAATTTTCTCAAAATATTGTCTGGGAAGCAAAATTTATATCTTCGTCTTCGAAGTCGTCACATTTTAAAAACTATTACAGATTTATTTGATATCCATTGATTTAAATATTAAAATCGAAAATAAATGTTTGAAAAGTAAATCACCGGCACACACTTTTTCTTATCAACGAAAAGTTTTGATACACAAAAAGTGGTATTTATTGTTTGAAACCTATAATATCTCCGTGAAATGGAACATTTTAGCTCACTTAACCCTCTACTACCTTTTATTTTTCGAAGCTTTTTTCCGTGCTCCGTGTTCCGTGTTTCATTTTTCTTGGTTATTTTTTGTTTTTTTTTTTTGTTTATATTTGGCCTATTCTACAGTTTCATTTGATGGGAACATAACAAAAAACTGCATACTTTTTGTGACTAATAATAGGAAGACTTTTAAAGTTCTTTTTATCAAGGATTTTTGAAAATCAAATGTTGGATGTGCGGACGATTTTCTAAAAATATTTATTTCAGAATGTTGATTTTAAACAGTTAATTATAAAAATTAAAATAAGAATAGTTGCATTCAGTTAAGCTAACAAAATTGTGCAAAGGGTCAACCAACCTATATGTTTATATAATTATATGATTTGAAATGATTATTTTATGGATTTTTTTTTTAAATTTTGTAGAAAGAAAGCTGTTTTGTCCTGTTTTAAGATGAATCAATATCATTTCTTGTTTAAATTGAAAATTATAATACAAGCAAAAATAGTTGATGATCATTTCTTGATGTTTTTTTTTATTATCGAATTTTCAAAAATCATTTTCTTTTTGTCCATGGCTATGTCTTGGGCAATGGAAAAATCTATGATAACAAGCTTTAATTACGCACCCGATCAGACGGTAATAACTGTATTCATGCCATTTCAATAACAAATACTGTTAAAATAACAGAAATTGTTATGGATTCTTCTTGAAAAATCCATTTTTGCAAATGGGTTAAATAACAGTTTATGTTATCATAACAAAATTTGTTATTGGTCTGATATTGATTTAAAGCCAAAACAACTTTGGAATAACATTTTTTGTTATGGAAGAATACCTCCAATTGTTATTGGGATGATCGGATTAGTTGTTAAAATAACAAAAAATAATAACAAAGATTTGTTCGAAGAATAACTTAAAATGTTATTAGTCTGTTATTACAATAACAATCCAATAACAAAAAATCATAACGACGAATAACAAATCTTGTTATAAATAACATAAAATGTTATTGGCCTAGTATTTTCAAATATCAAAAAATGTTATCCTCAAGTTATTTCCGTCTGCTCGGGCACTCACTAAAAGAGATTGAAAGAACCAAGTCATTGATAAAAATGTAAAGATAATTGCTTCGCTAATCTATAAATTTCTTTTTCTAATAATAATCAAATGAGAATGATGATCGAATATTGATTTTTTTGTGAAGATTGATGAGATTTACTAATTTTTCTATGATTTTATCAATATTTAAGAAATAAGCATTAGACCTCATCATCAATTGACTCACCAATTCATGGGTTCGATCCCCGCCAAACCCCGAAGCTCATCATGAAATGTTAAAAGGTCTCGGGAAAAGCCACCTCTCAATCATCGTCATCGGTCGGAGTTGTAGTAGTTACGTGTAGGCAGATTAGCTACTACAAAGTTGATACACTGTAAAAGTTAAATTAATATAACATAACCCGGGCAGACTGTAATAACAAAATTCATGCCATTTCAACAACAAATACTGTTAAAATAACAGAAAGTGTTATGGAATCTTCTTGAAAAATCCATTTTTGCATAAGAGTTCAATAACAGTTTATGTTATCATAACAAAATTTGTTATTAGTCTGATGTTATTTGAAAGCCAAAACAATTTTGGAATAATTTTTTTGTTATGGAAAAATACCTCCAACTGTTATTAGGATTAGTTGTTAAAATAACAAAAAATAATAACAAAGATTTGTTCGAAGAATAACTTAAAATGTTATTAGTCTGTTATACCAATAACAATCGAATAACAGAAAAAAAAACATAACGACGAATAAGAAATCTTGTTATAAATAACATAAAATGTTATTGGCCTAATATTTCCAAATAACAAAAAATGTTATTCCAAAGTTATTTCCGTCTGCTCGGGAAGAAAAAGACTATATAAATTTCATTAATAAACATCCCAAAAATCTTTGAAAAAAAAACATTTTCATCATAGAAAATACTACACAAAAATAAGGTGTTAATATTCATCAGGAAATCAGGTCCCGGGCAGACGGTAATAACAAAATTCATGCCATTTCAATAACAAATATTGTTAAAATAACAAAAAGTGTTATGGAATCTTCTTGAAAAATCTATTTTTGCATAAGAGTTTAATAACAGTTTATGTTATCATAACAAAATTAGTTATTGGTCTAATATTGGTTGAAAGCCAACACAACTTTAGAATAACATTTTTTGTTATGGAATAATACCGCCAACTGTTATTAGGATGATCGGATAAGGTGTTAAAATAACAAAAAATAATAAGAAAGATTTGTTCGAAGAATTACTAAAAATGTTATTAATCTGTTATTACAACAACAATCCAATAACAAAAAAATCATAACGACGAATAACAAATCTTGTTATAAATAACATAAAATTTTATTGGCCTTGTATTTTCAAATATCAAAAAATGTTATTCCCAAGTTATTTCCGTCTGCTCGGGGTGACAGATTTTATGTCAAAATAAATGTGGGGAAGAATTAGAAAATGATGAATTTTCATCACAGGTTCACATTTTTACACATTGTTTAAGGTATTATTACTAAATTACTAAATTCAACATTCCAAAATTCAACTTTTTTTGCTGTGTATTTCAAATTGTTAACATATTCAGCGAACTATTCACAATCCACTTGATGATACATGGTATTGTTTTCTATAAAATTTATAAAAGAAATATAAGTAATTTTTTGGCAGTGCTCAGAGTCAGAAGCCGGAGGATAGCACCTTTCAAGAGATTACCAAGCTCTGTGGTGGTGGTTAATGTTTACATTCACCTCACCCGGCACAGCACATAAACTTCAAAGTTGAAGTTTTTGCTTGAAATTTGCTAGTGCTGCTGCTCCTACACTCTCTGCCGACACGAGAGGGGTGAGTGTTGTTGCTTGAAGCAAAAATAGACAAGAGTTTGAAAAAAAAAATAGCCAAGTCAGCACCGGTTTTTTGTTGTGTGGCAGAAGTTAAGGTCTCTCTCTGAAAAAGCCCGAAGACCTGGCGGTGTGTGTCTAATACCATTTGGCGTAAATGTCAATGCAGGAGGGGAAAAAATAAATTCGCGAAAAACAAGCCATATTGGCGAAACATGTTACGATCCACTGGGGTGGAAGGGAGACTTGGGAATAGTTGGTAAGTTGGAAAAAATCAACTTTTTGACTTTTTTGATCAATATTGTACCCCCATGCACCCTTTACCGAACCTATTGACGGTCAACCGACCCCATAGGTGCTCTATAGGACGACGACCAATTCGCAATGTTTAGCCGCGGTGGTAATTGGGCGACTAAGCACCATGGGTCTGTCCGAAGTTGCCGCAGTGTTGTGGGCCTTAATGTGGCCATATCTGGTCATAGGCCGCCGGATAAATTATGCTGCGTGAGATTTCTGACATGTTCGCTCTCTTTTTTGCTGCTGTTGGAGGTGGACCATTTTTCAGACAGCGGCCTTGGTATAATGCGCCGCCATGCAAGTTCAGTTGAAACCTTTAAAAGTGCTAAATATTTAGTAGCCGCCGCTGGTTGCTGGCGGCGGCACCTTCGTTTTCAACTTTATTTACTGTTTTTTGCGAGGAATAAAAATGACACTTCTTTTAGGACCATTTATTGTAATTATTCTCAAGATTGGTGTTTATCTACACATAAAAGTTTAAACGACTGCTTTGAAACACTACTTCGAAGACGGGGTTTAAATAAAATGTTTACCAAAAATCAGTTTTCAACCAATTTTCTTCCAGAATGATTGTAAAGAAAGTTATTAGGTTGAGTGTGTTAAAAATGACATATTTTTAGATTAACCTCCGTCCAGGACTATGTTTGAATTCAATCTGAAAGCATTTTTTACCTTTCATCAATTTGAAATGGGTAATTCTCCGCCAACTCCACAGCAGATGTCCCGACCCTTCTTCGATTTGCGTGAAACTTTGTCCTAAGGGGTAATTTTTGTCCCTGATCACGAATCCAAGACTCTTTTGCCGATATCATTTTTGAACATTCGAAAAAAGTCGTGTGTTTTTTTCAATAATATACAGCCTGAAATGGTGATTGTTTGAAAATTTAGTGTCAATTGGACTTTTATGTAAAATTGGAAGCTCGATTGATGGCATAACCAGAATTCTGAAAAATTGTATTATTCATCGAAAAAATACAAAAATAGTTTTAAAAAAATCTGCCATTTTTGTTACTTATAACTGTATAAAATTTTGGGACTTGTCATTTTAACGGAAAATTAATGTACTTTTCGAATCTGCAATATCTCAAAAGAGTCATTCAGAACAAAACTTTTGATTATTTTTTTTGCCTTTCTTACAAAAGAAAGGTTTAAGGTTTGCTTTTGGAAAAACGCTTTTTTCAGAAATCAATTTTACCTTTCATCAATTTGAAATGGGTAATTCTCCGCCAACTCCACAGCAGATGTCCCGACCCTTCTTCGATTTGCGTGAAACTTTGTCCTAAGGGGTAATTTTTGTCCCTGATCACGAATCCAAGACCCTTTTGCCGATATCAGTTTTGAACATTCGAAAAAAGTCGTGTTTTTTCAATGATTTGCAGCCTGAAATGGTGATTGTTTGAAAATTTAGTGTCAATTGGACTTTTATGTAAAATTGGAAGCTCGATTGATGGCATACTCAGAATTCTGAAAAATCGTATTATTCATCGAAAAAATACAAAAATAGTTTTAAAAAATTCTGCCATTTTTAGAAGAGTGCTATCGACTGGTGGATCAATTCTCAAATTTAGTTCTCGGCTTACCAGTCCCAGTAGCAAGTAAAATTTTGTTTTTTTTTATGCCCGACGTTGCCATTTTTTGTTACTTATAACTGTATACAATTTTGGGACTTGTCATTTTAACGAAAATTTAATGTACTTAATAACTCAGAACGGTCATTTTTTGTGTAGATTATAAAATAGTAGAGTTATTTTTTTTTTGAGTATAACAATGCTAAACAAAGTTGTAGTCACCAGACTGTTCAAATTTTCAGTAATATTTTTTGTGATCTATTCTACATACAGAAATAAAAAGTCGGCGTAATGTTTCGAAAACTAATATTTTATAATTAACTATTAATCAACGAATAATTTTAAAATGTTAAAATAAACATAGATACCCGAGCAGACGGCAATAACTTGGGAATAACATTTTTTGATATTTGAAAATACTAGGCCAATAACATTTTATGTTATTCATAACAGGATTTGTTATTCATCGCTATGATTTTTTTGTTATTGGATTGTTATTGTAATAACAGACTAATAACATTTTTAGTTATTCTTCGAACAAATCTTTGTTATTATTTTTTGTTATTTTAACAACTAATCCGATCATCCCAATAACATTTGGAGTTATTCTTCCATAACAAAAAATGTTATTCCAAAGTTGTTTTGGCTGTCTACCAATATCAGACCAATAACAAATTTTGTTATGATAACATAAACTGTTATTAAACTCTTATGCAAAAATGGTTTTTTCAAGAAAATTCAATAACATTTTCTGTTATTTTAACAGTATTTGTTATTGAAATGGCATGCATTTTGTTATTACCGTCTGCCCGGGTATTAAATGAATGAAACTAAGCAAAAAAAAGCAATATTCTTTGAAATTGAAAATATTTTTATTAGAAGAATAACTGTAATCATCCTCCCCTTCGATGATTTCGAAAATATGTTATCTTTTTGGAGTGATTCTTAATAACTTGTTGATTTTGATACAATTTTATTTTAATGTTTATTTTTCATAGAATTATTTTTATGAACAATATGCTTTTAAACAAAAATACACAAAATTTTCATAAAAAAGGCTTTGGGATGATTTTTTATTGTGAAGATGTTATTTTCAAGTATAAATTTGAGAAATCGTCAAATTTCACAGAATTTCACAGAAATTTGTAAATTTCACGCTGTCCGTGAAATCGTGAAAATTCAGTTACCGTAAATATAATTCACAGTAAAAAAATGATGATATTACATATGAGAATGGTTGAAGATTTTGTGTAAAAAAGTGTAATTTTACATAAGAAACTGGTGAAATTTTCATCAGTTCTGTTGAATTTCACATTTTCACATATGATTTAAGAAAATTTACTTAATAATGAGGTAATATTCAAAAAACCAAATTTTAAACCTTACAAAATTCACCACTTTTCAAGAGTTTTGTTAATTGTTCAACTTTATTCTAAAATTTGATAAACAAACAGTTATGATACGCTCTATTTTTTTATCAATATCTAAAAATCCAAGAAAATATTAACAATATAACAATATAAATCATAAAAACTTTGACACATTTTGTGTCAGAAAAAATATTACATTTGAAATAGGGAAATATCTAACCTTAAAAAATAACACTTTTTTAAACCTAGAGTTCAAAGTCTTTTAATCAATGGTTTATTTTTAATTTATTAAATATTCTGTTTCTAGAAAAAAAAACATTGTTTTTTTAATTCTTTGGTGTACGGATTTTCAGTGGCTGATTCATCACTTTCGAAATAATAATTGCTGTTTGGTCTCTTATTTTACAAGAAATTTTCAAAGAGAAAGAAGACAAACATTTAAAAAGAAGTTACCTATCTTTATTAGTTAAGGATTGTTGAAAACTGAATTCTCTGTGTTAACTCGTACCTAGCTTGCTCGTTTTCCTATATAGTTAGCATAAGAAAGCACAGAGGTATCAAAAAGTTATCTTTTATATGAGAGCTTAAAAAATGTGAAATGTAATTTTCAGGGAAATTCACTGTACTTTCAAACTAGTAAAATTGTAAAAAAAAAAACATTGATACAGGCATATCGACTTCAAGTTACTGCCAAATTATCGTGTGTTCTAAAATGATTCGCTTCGAATCGTAATTATTCACTACAACGTTTTTATAGTAAATCGCTGAGCTTAATTTAACCTTTTCATGAACAAAAATCACAAGCAACAATTTAGAAAATATTTAACGTTCCAGTGCACAATATGAAGGAACACATTTACTTCAAATTCCCATTCTCCTGCACCTGCTAGCCAGTAAATAATTACAAAAACGCAACCACACATTCAGTCTAGCAAAAGAATCTCAGCTATTTGCTCTTACTCACCAGCAATTAAAGAAACACACTCTCTCGTTCAAGAATCACCTGTGTGCAATAAATTCTCCCTCAGCTGCACACCCGTGTTGTTGTTGCAATTCTACTCCACGTGTCCAGCTGCTGTTCGTTGGTTGGTCTCGGTCTCGCCGGCAGGCTGAATTTCTCACCTAGTCCGATGATGATCAGCAGTCGAATGCGCCTCGTATAATGTATCAATTATCCGTGAATACACAATTCCCAAGGCGAAGTCGAAGACGACGTGTACTATTTCTCAAACTAGAACGATTAATTAGCGATCTCTTCTCTATTCGATCGTTTCTTCCTTCCTCCTCTTCACACTAATCAAAATTCACCACATCCCACCGATTAAGAAACTCACAACAAAAGCTACTTAAGGGTGGGGATGCTTTGAGGGGTGGAGGTGGCGGTGATTCTCCTATTGACCTTGTTTTGTTGGGTGCCAAGCCTTTCTCACCGAAACAAGCCCCCTCTCGCACACACAAACGAACTTCTCCTCCTCTCTTCTGAGACGTTCAACCTTTTTGAAGAACGCGAACCGTCGCGATATTTATCACTGATCCGTTAAATCTTCCGCTTAATCATACTCTCTCGCACACAAACTCACTCGTGAGACACACTTTTCAAACTTCTTCTTCTCCTTCTATTTTTTTGTTTGGTATTTTTTACACTTTTCTATTTTTCTCTCTCTTTCGTCAACCTTTTCGCGGCGCAGAGCCAATTAGTCAGAAAAGGCAGAGGAAAAAAATACAAGCTTTTTTTACTCTTAAATTCACTAACACTATCACACACTCACACTGCAGCAAACAATTGATGTCAAATGATGTTTTTACGACGTTTTTTTTTCCTCTCCAACTTTCTTCTTAGTTTTCTTCCTAATTGCAGGCAGCGTCCAGTGTATTCAGCTTCAATCTCTATTTCACATGGATTTTCGCTTCTGGATGATGAAAAACAATAAAAAAAGTGATTAAACTTACACATTGTGATAAAATCAGCCACAATTTCTTTCGAAAGAATTTGTCCCCACAAAAAGATTAAAGCGTCTCAAATTTCACTCACACACACGTTCAAGCCAAAATCGTAGAAAAAAAAACAGTTACAAAAAAGGTTAGAACAATCACACTTCAGAGGGAGAGAGGGAAAACACAATCAAAAGCAACGTTTTATGAGTGAAACCGATCATTGCCCGAATGATAGTCAGGACAGTAGGGGAATGTGAGAGGATTCAATTCAATTAGCCTTCGTCGTGCCCGCACACACGCGTCCAAATTGTTTAACTCTCAAAAATGATAGAATCAGCAATGAGCCCTCATCTTCGCGGATGTCTCGTGCTGGGTGCGAATGGTTGAGCAACCTGGCAAAGTGAGTGAGCAAATGAGTGAGCGAGAGAGGGCGAGTTAATTGGTGCGAAAAGTGGCTTGCTAATTGACTATAATTGTGGAATAAAATGTAACGGTAGGTATCATGATCCAGGCGGAGGAGAAACATGATTTTTTAAAGGTTGGTTGGACGGCGGGATGGAAAAAATATACTGGCAAGCTCGATTTGCAGGATAATTACGAAAAAAAATATGGATCATTGTGGGCACACGTTCCACGTGCGTTGAAGTCACTTGAACAACGTGATGAATATTTGCATCCAAAATATATTAGGCGTTTTTAATCAGGTGATCTCCAGATTTATTTAAATTCTTGTATTATTTTCATTCATGAACTTGAAATTTATAAAACTCCAAAGAAACATAATTATTTGTAAACACGGAAACAACAGAATCTTAATCAAATCATTGGTATCATATATTTCTATCTGGAAATTTAACTGAAATGAAAAATTGCATACATTTTTTCATTTCTTAGATATGTATCTTCAAAAAATCAAAGGCATACATTTTTTCAATAAGGATGTTTTTAACAAACCCCAACCAAAAATTAATAAAGGTATAGATTTAAATAACAAGCCATGGTTTTTACATTTCTTTGAAGAATTGTTAATTAATAATTAAATCAAAAATTTATCTTTCTCTGAAAAAAAAATCTTTTGCGGTACTTACATCGAAAGTTCACTAATATTCAACATATTTTGAAATGAGTTCATACATGCCTAAAAATTCCAACACTCAAAAACCCAACCCCGCCTCTAGAGGACATTGATATATCATGTGCCTTATGTTTCATAAAGCATTTTCCAATGAAAAACACTCCCAATTCTCTGGGTCGAAACGTCTGAAGAAAAAAACAAATCTGTGTTTTAATTTTCCCTAAAAGACCAAAAGCCAACCAGACCTTACCTCAAGAGTCTATTGAGACGGTCGATAAATAATAGAATTTTTCAAAATTTCTCAAATTCTTAAAACTTACAATTTCAATTCACGCTAAATTTTGTATGGATTATAATTATGTTTGAGTTTTCAGTTTTAAATATTGAAGGTATCTCAAAATACATTTAAAAAAATCCTAAAATTATCATAATGTCCAATATTCGTATCAAACGTAGCTTTTTTGTATTGATTATCACTATATCAGAGTTTTTGTTTAAAATTCCTATAATTTCACAAAATACCGTATTTTTTTAAAACAACTTATTTCAACTTTTCAAACTTCACTTCGTTTGATAAGTTGAAATAAGTTGTTTTAAAAAATACGGTATTTTAATTAATTATAGGAATTTTAAACAAAAAATTCTGATGTAGTGACAATCAATACAAATTGTGTAAATTTTCTCACAAGATAAAAGTTTTTACTGCAAAATACTCTAATTAAATTAAACGTGATTTTTACATACCAACGTTAAGACAACATACAACAACACAGTTTTTTTTTTTTTTAATTTTAGGATATGCATTAAAAAAATCTTGTTCAACAAAATATGCAAATTTGAATATTTTCGAATTAGCATTAGCACACAAATATATTTTTTTACAGGCTTTCAAAATCTGAGACGATTTAATTTGAATAAATTAATTTTCAATAATTGTTTTCAATGATTTATCATTGGTTATCGCCGATAAAATTATCGTATTTCCAAATCACAATTTATGCAACATGCAAAACTCTTAAAAAGGTAATTAAAAAATATTTAAAATCGAAATTAAAATGATCAATTTAATCAATTTTAAATCTAGATAAATAAAACGTTTTCCATAAGTTGAAAAAATGAATCTATCTCATTCCTCAGAATTCTATTGCTCAGATAACCATTCCCCATAAATTTATTTACCGGAATAACTCATTCCCAAAAAAAAATAAAAATTTTGTTGTTTTATCAAAATAAGGGTGAATTTATATGAGAATACTCGGCAAGTCTACAAATCTTCAAAACTTCAAGCCTGGGAATGCCAGATTATTCAAATAAAGATTCACCCTTCTTTGTGTCAGATATTGACCGATTTAGCAAAATTTTTGCGTTATTTTGAACAAATTAACGAATTTAATTAAAATAAAAATAAATATTTTAAATTAAAATTCAACATTTTAGAGGCCATATAATCAGAAAAACAATCAAAATTGTACAAACTTTTGAATTAATTTATAGACGCC